>NW_013667878.1:6161-15299 GCF_000517525.1 Limulus polyphemus | reverse complement strand
GGCCTTACCTACATACACATTACCTAGAATTTGAGGACTACAAGGGACCTATTGGTCTATCTAGGCCATCCCATCCACTAACATTTAAAGCCATCCCTTATCATTCAAATACTTATAAAGCCTTCCATTCCAAAGGGGGCCAACCAGCTTATTAGACAGATAAAGCTGTCTTACCTGAAGATGATTCCTATTTTGCCATAATTTATACCCTAATCCTACTATTCTCACAATAAGTACACAAAAAATGATGCATCAACACTATCAATTTCCTAAACAATCTTAAACACCTCATATTTTTTTCAAAGAGAAAACAATTTCAGAGATCTTAATCTGTCATCATTTGACAGCCTATCCATTCCAGGTAACAAACTAGTAGCTTTCCTCTGAACCCTTTCCAACATTTTAATATTCTTCCAAAGATAAGGACCTCAAGACTAAACACAGTATTCAAAATGTTGTCTAACCTATGAAATTATAACCTCTTTGGGTTTATATTTAATATTTCTGTAGATACAACTTAAAATCCTCTTTGTCCTGCCACTAGCAACAACATATTGCTTGTATAGCTTAAGTCTGATCAGCTATAACACCAAGGTCCTTTTGTTCCATAACACTGTTAAGGTCATACTCATCAAAATTACTCATACCCCACATGCATACTCTGCTTTTATAATTAAAAGCCATCTGCCATTCATTCATCCAGATTTTGCTATATAGCAAATGCTTAATTTATCATAGCACTGATACAACAAAGATGAAACAGTTGATATGCTTTCCCAATTAGAGACTACTTAAAGGTCTTGGCCAACCACTTTTGGTGAAGATTTAAATTTTTTTATGCTGAAGATATATGGAGTTTTTCTGGTTTTTTTTTTTTTATGCTTGACTGTTCCAATAAGTTCAGCATCCATGAACATGATGCTACCTTGCAAGGTTAACACTATACTTTGCTTCACCATGCTACAGCCTACTACTGAATAATACATACTCACTACAACTCGATGGATTTAACAAGCCAACTCGGATAAAATGTCAAGATATAAATTTTTTTTCTTCTAATGAGGGTTAATCTGAAATGTAAATGGCTGTATAATGGAAGCGTGTTTTTTTGTTTGTTTTTTCTCAGCTAGAACAAGCAAGATAAAAAATTAATTAAAAAATTTGGTAAAGATCCTGGAAAATTATAAGTTGTACAGCCTGTTAATTTTATTTAATGAAAAATACTAATGATTAATTAGCATAAAAATATGAAAAGTTGCTCAGATGATCAGCTTCACTTGCAAATGGCTGTTCTGATAAGAAAAAATATTATTATTTTTCTAATTATAGCATTAAATAGTCAGGTGAATGCTGCCAATATGGACAAAGAGATTTTCATTATTTTTTTAAATTTATTTTACACATTCAAGAATAAGTAATGCACTGTTTCACTGTTTGAGAAAAAGATTTCTGAGGTATTGCATTACTAATACCATTACCCAGTATTAATATAATTTTTAGTTTTATTCGAGCCTTGGGAGAGTGAAACCACTCATACTTTTTAAGTTTTACTTTTAATTTTTATTAAAACTAATAGTACTTTGAGTGGTTTTTCACTCTCCTAAGGCTCGAGTAAAATTTAAAAACTGGCCAACACTCTTTCACAGTTATCGTTCGTTGTTATCCTGTGCGTAAAGGTATGAAAAAATACGTTAAATGTTTGAACAAATTGAAATGCATGGAAATAAGGATAATCTAAAAACTAAGTTTTGCGTTTCTGACAACGACAAAAATGTTCCGAAAACTAGAACAATCACGATTTCTTCTGATAACTACACTTACGAGAGAGAAAAAAATGGATAGTCTAATTAATTTTACTCGCCTACGTGCCACGGCAAAAGTTAAGCCTAACTTTTTTCCTGCATGAAATTGCAAAATTAACCGAGCGTTAGGTATGGATTATAAAATAAGTTACACAAGAAAAACTTACCTAAGGATAAGACTGCAAATGAAATTGAATTTGAACAGTCTGAAGTCAAGTATATCAATAACTAGTAATAATAATATGAATACAGAATTTTACAAAACGTGAACAGACTCTATAATTTAACAGCTAAGTAAGGAAAACATCAAAATTACAACTGTAAGTGTAACACAAGTAAGTAGTATAACCATCAGTCCTAATTTCCATATCCTACGGTATTTCTCTGAGGGCGTCGGCTAACGTACTAGAAGAACGTTGACTTTTCCTCTCTCATTCGTAACGTATACGTACTTTTCATTGAATTGATCGAGATGTTTTACTATTATTATTATTCATATATTTTACGTAGGCCACAGGGTAGTTCAGATCTTTGGCACCGGGGATAAGTTGTAAAATTATGCGAAAAAAAATCAACATTTTGTTTGTTTGTTTGTTTGAAGTTAAGCACAAAGCTACACAATGGGCTATCTGTGCTCTGCCCTCCACGGGTATCGAAACCCGGATTCTAGCGTTGTAAGTTCGCAGACATACCGTTGTGCCACTGGGGGTAAAATTCAACATAATTATAAGTTTGGAGGGAAGTTGAACTTCAGACGGTAATCTGATTGTGAACAATTACATTTGAAATGTGGAAAGTAATATGCAATTATTTCCAATAGATCTAATTTTATATACAAATTCTAAAACCAACAACATCTAAACCCTCCAGCTATTGCTTTCTGGCTTATCTAATACGGTTTAGGGGTCAAGATATCAATGAAAATAGTCCAAATGTAGCTTGAAAGCTTAAAATGTAAGATGGATTCTCTCAGTGTATATTTGTTTGTTTTTCGCTTATCACGAACTTGGTACTGTGTTATTCTCAGGTGCACTGATTTTCCTTAGAGTAGTCGAATAGGTCCTCAAAACAACACAAGGCTTAACAGACAATGTTATGCAGAATTTAACTGTATTTCCTGACTTTTGACTTGGTTATCAAGAACGAAAGGACTAGGAACCACGTAAAACTGGAAATTTGAGAGGTCTTAGAAATATGTGCTAAAATTAATGGAAATCTGCAAAGAATTTGTTCCAAACAGAGAAACCTTAGTATTATACAGACGAAACGGTAACCGGACAACTAGACACCAGACACCTAAAAGAATGAGGAAGTAGGACATTTAGACACCTAATAACTTTGGAGGGGTGTTAAAACTTCGCAACATACTTAAAATACATATAATGGTGCTAATATATATATAATGGAGTAAAACTGGTAATATAGTAGGCCTAAATATATTGTTACGACAGCGGAAGTCACGTGACCCTAGTAACACGTCATGAACTTCTAGAAAATTCATGTCCCTTCCTGAAGCCTCGAGTGTTTCCTAGATGTACGGTATTCTTGTATATAAGACCGCCAAGAACTGACGGCAACAATGTAATTGAATTGCAGACAGAGATAGAGACGGACAGTTGGGTCGAGCGCGTGAGTCGTTTGTTGTGAATTATAGCATTAGTTTAAGTTATAGCGTGACCGTGGAAATTAAGTAAATTTCAAAGTTGTATTGAGAAAGAATAAACTAGTTTTATTTAAGAAAGGACTGGTGTCGCTAAAGTTTCATCGGAAAGAAATTATACGGGAAATTAACTAACGAACAGAGACTTAACAAATTGGTGTCAGAGAGTGGGTCGAAAAATAAGGGAGCATGTATTCTCAAGGTATCACCTGACATCAGTACAAAAGATCACCATCTAATTCTATCTAGTATGTTTGACATTACAGAAATATTTCACACAAGAAAGTGTACGAGATGTCACAGGTAAATAACACATTGTATTATTCATTGGTGAACTAATTTCTGCACAAGTATAGGTTAACTTTCCTTTTTGCCAGTTGTCAAATAGAAAGGCTTTTAGTTATATTTCTTAATTGTATAAATATATACTATGTTGTTATTGGGCTTAGGATTCTTCTACAGTAGGTGTCTGTGACTTGTTAGCGATAAATTCAAAGATGAATAAACAGCACTCACTTCACTTGTTTTCAAAATAATATATATATTCGGAACAAGTAAACGTATCTACAATAAATTCTTCAACACTATAGATATTATGGACATATCATAAATACTATATACATAATTCTGTCCTTCTTGTCAAATATACACTTAGGCCTATTCACTTACTTTAGAATTAGAGTTGACAAGACCAACTATCCTCTATTTCTATCGCACTAGTAATAGTATTCTCTGTGATTCTCTTACAATTGTGGTGCAAGTTACAGTAACCGTTTGGTCTTCTTTCTTTTGAAAATCCTCTGTTCCTTTTGTCAAAGTGCACTCACACTGATTCAATTAATTTAGAACCACGCTTTGACAGAATAAAGTTATTTTCGTTATCTTCTTTTCTACTGTTAGTTTCACTCTTAACATATTAAAAGTTAGGCCTATGTCAATCATTAGGCCTATCACTTCTACTGTAGTTAACTTCACACCAACGTTATTCTCTTTTGCTATTATCTGTCTGCTGTTCCCGCTCGTCTTACGCTATTTATATCTTTATCACTTAATGATTAATCGTCTGTCCCCTTCTATATTCTCGACGACAATGAATTATTAACAAAACTTCACACAATCGTCTGCTTTTAACTCTTATTATGACAAACTAAACAATAATAAAATATTCACTCACAAAAATAAATTAATCACTAATATCTAAACGAAACAGCCTTTTATATCATGACATAAACCCCTCTTCAAGATAAAATATTTACAATTTTTTATTGCTATATATAAAGACTGTTCTTAGTTCATACACAAAGTCTGCTCCAACATTTGCAGTCTCTTTGATAGTTTCATTGCAGAACCTGTAGTTCTGAAGGTACAATGCCTACCTCATGATCCTTGCAACTATGAATGTATGCAAATGTTTGATGGTCTATCTGGATGATGAACTCCTTCCCATATAGATAGTTCTGGAATTTCCAAGTGGCAAATATAATGACCAGACACTCTCATTCAATCACAGAGTAATTCTTCTAACTATTTAACAGCTTTTTACTTACATAAGTTACTGGAAACAGTCCATCTTCATGTTCTTGTAAGAGTGCTATCCCAATTCCAATGTCTGAAGCATCACCCTGAACAATGAGTGATTTGTTGAAGTCTGTAATTCTAAGAATTGGTAAGCTTCCCAACATGTTATTTAACTTCTGAAATGCCATCTGGTGTGGTTGTTCCAATTTCACCTTGTTGGGCAAGCCTTTCTTGGTTAGGTCAGTCAATGGTGCAGTAATATCAGCATAATTTGGGATGAATTTCCTGTAGTATCCCACTAACCCCAGGAAGGATCTGACTTGCTGCTTGGTCATTGGAGCTAGTGTATCTTATATGTAGATTATCTTTTCCTTTTCCATGGCTATCTGTCAGTCCCCCACTTTATGTCCAACAAACTCCAGCACAGAATATCCGATGTAGCACTTGGATGGTCTGATGGTGAGGCCTGCTGCCCTCACTCGCTGGAACAGTTGTCTAAGTCTCTTCAGATAGTCTTCCCATCTTGCAGTGTGTGTCACAATGCCATCCACATAGTGCTCAATGTTGTTGGTGTTGTGCAGCATTCTCCTTATCATGCTGTTGAATGTTGCTGCTGAATTGACTAACCCAAATGGCACCCACTTAAATTGGTAACATCCATCTCGTGTCACAAATGCTGTCTTCACTTTAAATCCCATCTCATCAGGATTTGCCAATAACTTTTACTGTTATAAATCTTTGAAAAGAACCTGACCCCATCTAGTTTTGCCATGATGGCCTCTGGGTTACCCATAGGTTCAGAATCGAACTTTGTCGCGAGGTTCAGCTTCCAGAAGTCTATGCAGAAACAGTTTGATTTGTCCCTCTTCTTCATGATTACAACTGGTGAACAGTAAGCTGAATTTGAAGGCTCGATGATTCCAGCTTCCAACATTGCCTCAACTTCCTGCTTTATCATATCTCTCATTGCATAAGGCATCTGAAAGGGCTTTACTTTGACTGGATCCCTGGTTGTGGTCTCAATCTTCTGTTGCACAATGTTTGTCTTTCCTGGTTTATCCGTGAAGATATCTGTGTACTGGCACAGTAGGTCTTGTAACTCATTATTTTGCTTGCAAGTCAGTTCTTTGCTGATGTTGACATCTTTGTATGTTTCATCTCCACCTAGTGGACTTAGGTCTAATAGGTCCTCATCTTCTAAGACAAGGTCACTGTCTTCTGGTTCTGCAGCTATGATGGCCACATATGCAACATTCATCTGTTTCAATAGCTGCACCCCTTAGGTCTTCTTCTCTCCCAAAATACATCTTTAACAGATTGGCATGGTAGGTCTTGGTCTTCCCATTCACATTCACCTTGTAGTCCATTCTGTTGAGTACTTCCTGTACTTCAAAAGGTCCTTTCCATTGCCGGGTGAGTTTGTTGTAGTCTGTGGGCAGTAGAACTAAGACCTTTTGTCCAACCTTAAAATGTTGATCCTTGTCCTTCTTGTCATAAAAATGCTTCTGACTACCTGGAGCTGCATGCAAACTATGTCAAGCGAGTTGACAGGTCTCCCCCAGTCCGTTTCTGAGGTCTAACACATACTGGTATGTGTTCCTTACTTCTGACACTTTTTCTCCTGTCCATAGTTCTTTCAGTATTTGCATCAGACCTCATACTGTTCTTCCATACAGTAACTCGAAGGGTGAAAACCCTGTACTTATTTGTGGGACTTCTCGATAAGCAAATAATACTGCCTGCAAGTACCTATCCCAGTCATGTGGTCTCTCTAGGCACATCTTCTTTAGCATACTCTTTAAAACTCCATTGACTCTCTCACAAAGTCCATTAAATTTAGAATTGTACAGGGTGGTAAAGAGTTGCTGAGTACTGATGAGTCTGCAAACTTCTTGCATCAGTTCTGAAGTAAACTTGGTCCCTCTATCTCTCAGGATTTCTCTCGGAAAGCCTACTCTGCAAAATATCTCCAGGAGGGCTTCTGCTACCCTCAATGTGTCTATCTTTGCCAGAGTTATTGCTTCCAGATAATGTGTCACATAGTTGGCTACTGTTTGTTTGTTTGAATCTAAGCACAAAGCTACACAATGGGCTATCTGTGCTCTACCCACCACTGGTATCGAAACCAGGTTTCTAGCACTGTAAATCTGCAGATATCCTGCTGTGCCACTGGGGGCATCGGCTATTATCCGAACACACTAGCTGCCCTTGTCAGACACAGGCGCTAGTAGCCTGATCAAGTCCACAACTACTTTGCTGAATGGCTCTTCTATGGGAGGCATCTCCCTCAATGACACTTTGGCTAACTTCCCTCTAGGTATTGTCCTTTGGCAGATGTCACATGACCTGCAGAATCTACTCACATCTCCAATGCCTCCCGGCCAATAGAAGTTACTGGTGATTCTGTCTGCCATTTTCTTTGTTCCTAGGTTTCCTCCAACAATTGATTAATGAGCCAACTTCATCACTTGAGTCCAGTATTCTGTTGGTACTATGATCTGTTTAACTTCTCCAGTATAACTGCCTTGATAGATTTGGTATAGAACTCCCTTCCCATCCTCTATTCTATGAGTAACTTTCCCCCTTTGTTTTGTGCTCGACTTTCTTCTGGGCATTCTCTCAATTCTTCTGCAGTGAAGGGTCTTTCATCTGTGCTTCCTTCATTTCCTGCAAACCTAAATTTGGGATATCGCCTTTTGATGCTTACAGGGGCTTGATGTCTTGTATGCTTTGCTTTTCTTCAGCTCTGATGGTTACAGCAGGTGCTTCATCAATCTTCTTTCTGTCTACTTACTCAAAGTTTCTACTACCTGGTATGTTTCCTATCAACAAGTCGTGTACTGGTTCCTTGAAACATATGGCCTCAAGGTCTCCTACATAATATGGATTATCTACCTCTATTTTTGCTGTGGGAGATTTTTTCATTATCCCATCCATTAGCACACAGAGGCGTACTTTTCCTGTCATCTGATCATTGGATACTAGACTGGTTCTCACTGCTGCACTACTGCATCAGTGTCTTGTATAACCTTCATTTTCTTGTCCCCAACATAGTCTTCACATATTGGCATATTATTATTTGGTGGCACCTCTTGATATTTGTCACATGCTCCCATCACTATTGGCACTATTGATCCGTTTGCTAATTTTAGCCAACCATTAGTCATGATCTGAACAATTATGCTTTCTTGTATTGAATTTGAGAAGTAACCTTGATTCTTTTTCTTCTGATTGCAGCATCTAAAGTGCCAGTTGTCCCTCTGAGTTCTTTAATGATCTTAACCAGCGTAATGCAGCATGGTCTGTTCTGATGGTAAACCTGGCACCGTAAAGAAAGGATGGAAATATGTCAGACTCTTTACTATAACAAGGAGTTCCTTTTGTGTTACACAGTAGTTCCTCTCTGGTCTACTCAGGACCCTACTGAAATAGGCCACCACATGTTCGTTTACACCCACTTTCTGAGACAACACTCCTCCAATCCCGACATTACTAGCATCACAATCCAGTATGTATGGCAGCGAGGTACTGGAAGCTTTAGAAGTGGAGATGAGGCCAATTTTTCTTTCAATGTCTTAAAAACATGCTGGCAAGAAACTGCCCATTCAAACTTCTGGCCTTTTTTGGTCAAATCATGTAGTGGAGCAGCTATAGTTGCAAAGTTCTTCACAAACTTCCGATAATAAGTACAGAATACTAAGAAACTTCTTAACTCTCCCACATTGTCTGGTGTTGGCCAATCACGCACTGCTTTCACCTTGTCAGGATCAGTTTGCACACCTTGCTCACTTACAATATGACCTAAGTAAAGCACCTCTTTCTGGAACAAGTGGCATTTCTTGGGATGGAGTTTGAGGTTTGCTGCTTTCAAATGCTTAAATACTTCCTCTAGCCGGGACATTTCCTCATCAAAAGTTGTTGCAAATGCAATGACATCATCCAGGTACACTAAGGCTATTCTCCATTGTAGGCCTTCCAGTATTCTTTCCATCAGCCTCTCAAATGTTGCTGGAGCATTGCTAAGCCCGAATGGCATCACACGGTATTGCCAGAGTCCTTGGCCATAACTAAATGCAGTCTTAGGTTTATCTGCTTCAACTATTTTCACTTGTCACTTTACCGGAGCTGTTCTTCTTGGAGGGATCTTTATTGGACAGT
>NW_013667878.1:0-5244 GCF_000517525.1 Limulus polyphemus | reverse complement strand
GGAACAAATGACACTGCTGAAGACATGTCACCTGATAAAGCCACTGTCAAAGAAGAAACTCTATCCAGTTTCGAGAAGGGAAACAGTGAAGCCACTGATGTGACTGTTACCGATAATAGGACATTTCCTGATGGAGCAGATGAATCCCACGTGAAGCAGAAGCCAACGAGACGGAGACCAATATGGAAGAAGATACGTCCCGTAAAATTAAGAGACTTTGTTGAATTTTAATTTTGTGTTTGTAAATTCTGTACATTTAATTAAGTTATTGTTAATTATATATTGGTTTAATGTAAGTGGCTATTGTTCGGGACAAACAATACTAAGGAAGGGGCAGTGTTACGACAGTGGAAGTCACGTGACGCTAGTAACACATGATGAGTTTCTAGAAGGATCATGATTGTTCCTGGCAACCCTAGTGTTTGCCAGACGCCCTCTATTTTAGTATACAAGTCCGGCAAATAAAGCAGAGAGATAATAATTGCAGATAGAGAGATAGAGACAGATAACTGAGTCAAGTGAGCGGTAGTGACCATAAGTAAAGCGCGTGAATGATTGTGAATTATAGCGTGTGTTTAAGTTAAAGTGACAGTGGAAATTCTGTGTATTGCAAAGTTGTATTGAGAAAAAATAAACTAGTTCTAATTAAGAAAGGACTTGTATCGCTTTAGTTTCTCGGAAAGAATTTTTACGGGAATTATCAAATGAGCAGATGCATAACAATACTAATTAGACCTTGTTTTCCCCATCATGAATCCATTGCCTTTTGACTGTGTGTCTGGCACCTAACTACCATCTTCAGTCATGCAAACCGTTAGTGCATTAGGCATTATATCTGTCCTAACTGTGTTAATTGAGAAATAGTTATGAAATACAATCCATCCATCGTGCACCACGTTACTACCTCATAGCTCAGAAAACAAGGAACACCACTTCTTTTCAATCATTAGTTGCTTAACTTAGTAATAAAATGGAAATAACACACTGTAATGCCTACCCTGTATGGTGAACATTAGTTGATAAATTGGAAAGCAAGGATTACCACTTCTTTTCAGCCTACAATCTTTTGATGACCTGCCCATTCTAGCTTTAATCTGAGTTTGAACCCAGCCTTTTCAGTTCAGAGTTGTATGTCGGCAGTTCTGTGGACCATATGTATCTAACATTTTCCCACCTGAATCATTATCATCCAGATAAACGACTTCACTTCAATCTACCAAACCTCATTGGGATAGTGGATTAAGGTGGATTTTCGTTGTCATCTGATTTAAATACCTCATCATCTCACTTGTCATAATCAAGTCAGTTCACCAGAGGTTTGTTGGTCACATAGACATAGCTTATTTACAATTATTATACACTTTTGTATGCCATTTAACCGCTGTATCTCATATGTTAAAAGGATAATTTGTTGGATTACAAAATGAGGTTTGGTCTTGCCAGAACTAAAAAGCTTTCTTCCTGCTGTTGCATACCACACCCAGTCTTGTCTTTAGTGCATCTATTCCTTCACTGTCTTATTGTATCACTTTTGTTAATATGGGTCCTTTTCAAGCTGTTGATGTGAAAAGATGTGTGCCTCAACTAATACAGACCACAACCACTCCACATTATTCACGTGAACACTGTAAGGTGTGCACCCTAAGGAGAGGACCATACAGTGTGTTTACCAGAAAAAAATGTCTAAACTGAACATAAGCATATTTGGTGATCAATCCATTGATCCCTTTTCTGTTGATATGTTTGTTTGTTTTTTGAATTTCGCGCACAAGGTTACACGAGGGCTATCTGCACTAGCCGTCCCTAATTTAGCAGTGTAAGACTAGATGGAAGGCAGCTAGTCATCACCATCCACCACCAACTCTTGGGCTACTCTTTTACCAACGAATAGTGGGATTGACCATCACATTATAATGCCCCCACGGCTGAAAGGGCGAGCATGTTTGGTGATACGGGGATTCGAACCCGCAGATTGCGAGTCGAGCGTCCTAACCACCTGGCCATGCCGGGCCCTGTTGATATGCCATCACAATGTAGGGCTAGTGCTCAACCCAGTCAATTAAGTCTGAGTTAAACATAGCAGGCATGCACTTGACAATTTGTTTTACCCCTTCCACTAGTCTTTCATACCTTCAGATTGCGTGTCGAGTGCCCTAACCACCTGGCCATATTTTTTTTTAAAAGGTCGAGTTTATTTGATAAGAAGACGCCATGGCCTTTTAGGTGTTTGTTTATTTGTAATTAAGCACAAAGCTACACAATGGGCTATCTGTTCTCTGCCCACCACGGGTATCGATACCCGGTTTCTAGCATTATAAGTCCGCAGACATACCACTGTTCCACCATAAGGGGAATGTCATAGGAATTTCTTATAATGTCTTAAAATAGGCCAGGAAACCCCCCACAGCTAGAAACTCTTTTGGGAGGTAGAAGTTTTTTTTTAATTTCGCACAAAGCTACTCCAGAGCTATCTGTGCTAGCCATCCCTAATTTAGCAGTAATAGACTAGACAAAAGGCAGCTACTCAACACCACCCACCACCAACTCTTTAGCTCTGTGGTATAAGTATGTTCTCACAATTGCAGGGGAGTCTGAGCCAAAAGGAGGCACAAAGGGCTGAACAAACAAATACTGTTGACAAGGGGAGAGATCTACAAGTTATAGGTCTCAGTCGGGTGATATATATATAGGCGATCAAGTAAGTAAGTTAGTGAAAATAAAAAATGGGGATTTAGACTTCATGTGAGTTTAGCTGTAATGGGTGATTTTTGCAATTTGTATTGTAATAACAGAGATAGAGGAGGATAATTTGCCTTGTCAAAGGGTGTTCTAAAGTAATTGAACCTGCCTGTGTGGATTTTAATAGTGTGACGAATTTTTGTACACATGTTTTACTTGTTTTGAATATATTATTTAAAACAAGTGGCTTGTGCACTGTTCATTCATTGTTGAAATTTATCGCCAACAAGTCACAGACATCTACTGTGAAGAATCATGTCCTTATAAAAACCTTACAACGATAAAAAGTACAAAAATGCATGACTGGCAACAAGGTAAAATGAGAAAATTACCTAAAATTTAAATACACTTAAAAGGACTGATTAGATTACTTTTTTAGATGTGTGGTTTTTTAAATGGCTATATCACTTTTGCCTTACTATTGTTATTGGTCACTCACTTTTGGTGTCAAACGCACTTCTTGTGGTATAGCTGACCACTGACAACTTGTGATACCTAAGGATATCCCCTCTATTTTATTTTTAGGATTACCAATGCTGATGTGAGAAGCTTTTGCATAGTGAGTGATGAGTTATTGTTTTCATGGAAATACTATCCAGTGTTGAATATATACGGCTCAATAACAATGTAATGCAAGAGTTTATGTTGAGGAGGGAGCCCCCATACCTCTAATTACACAAGTGGTGTACTACAGATTATGTCTTGTGCATTATCTAATGCAATGAGGGAAGTAATGCATGAAATACACTGTTTCCTTTCCATAAAACCTGCACTAGCCCAAACAGTTATCCATCCAATATGATTTAGTCCCACTGCTGGATTGGTCATTAGCAGAGTGAGTAAAGTAGAAGCACCTGAACCTAGCTGTATTATTAGAGTTACATTTCTCTTCTAGCATCTGATAGCAAATGTATAACTACCATAGCATGTGAAGCCACTAGTTTATGACTGTACAATCTGGATTCAACACAACAACAAAAGCACTTTGAATTACTGGTCTCTGTGATTATGAGATCAAATGGCCATTGGGGTCAGCAAACAGCCTACAATTACACAAATACAAATGATGTAAGTTTGTTAAAAAACAAACAAATACCACATACTTGCCTTGATCACTAAGGATTCTCTTGCTACATATTAATAGTCTGTCCATTTGTTGGATATTCTGAGGCATATATCAGCTATGACATCAAATATCAATTTAGCTAGGTTTTCACTTGTTCTTAAAACTTTAAAAAAATATTCTAGTAGTTACTTATAACCACAATAATTAGCAGTCTGACTTTATGTATTTTTAGTAGGAAGGTCTGAAGTTTCCTACAATATAATCATATTAACTGTTTTTCTTACTTAAGCTTACTATTACTGATTTGGGCATATTTTATATTTGGCTTATTGAGTTAAGTGTTTTATTGTTATGAAAATATTTGTAAGAAAACAACATATCTTTCTAACTTTGACAGATGAATATATGGTGCTACATATTTATTAATAAAGACTAAAAAATACAATAAAACTTATAAAAATTTCACACAACTGGATGTAACAAATGATAACTCCCTGAATTGTCACTTTTCAAAATAAATTATATTACCTACTGAGTATATAGAAGCAACTAAACTGTAGTTAATCATTTCTTGTAAATTTCACAGTTCAGCTTTCTGAAGGCTGCTTTTTCCCCAGTTAAACAGGCTATTTATATCAAAATACCATCTATGCTATGAGACTTTCCTGTGATTTGTTTATCCACTCATTATCTAAAACCAAAAGACTTTTCATATGGTTTGAATTTATCCCCTTGCTGCTGCTCCTCTCCTAATAGGAATTTAGGTCTTTGTGACCTAGGAGGGTCAGGTACTCTGAGACCTCTTCCTCCCTTCCGAACCATGGTAGGTCGTCCTTGAATGTGGAGTGTTAATACTACAAGAGGGTCGGAGTAAACCGCACTTATTCCGACCCCTTTCAGGGCAATGTCCATGTATGTATCACAGTCACATTCTGTGTTTTGCATCGCTACTAGAGTCCATAATGCAAATTACACATTTCACTAGTCAGAGACTAATCGAACATATTTTACATATAATACCCTTTAAATATATTATTTTTAGTCTCTAACTAGTGTGGGGTTTATATGTCTGACATTAGGTGGCCTGATCACATCTTTCATTTTAAAATAAATGTTAACCGGCGAGAGGTATTTAGGTCTACTTCCATCATGTATGTAATAACGGTCGAGCTCACAAAGTAGGTCGTTTTTTTGCCAATTTTGCTTAAAGTAATTTATAGTATTATGCAAGATCTATCGGCTACTGTTTGTATGTTTGCGTAATTGTGCATGCTAATTTGCTGCCTTTTATGCTTTGAATGTTCTGCTGAATAAAATTACTAGACCATGGATATACTGAATTATTATTATAGCTACTGTGTTTTATTTGAATTTGTTTATTTTTCTCTTCATTATAGTGTGTGTGTATATATATTAGGTCCTCAAGAAATTAATGTCGC
>NW_013667877.1:197908-201304 GCF_000517525.1 Limulus polyphemus | reverse complement strand
AATGTTGGTCTTTATAGATAAAAATATGGTTATAATAATAATGTTGGTCTTTATAGATAAAAATATGGTTATAGTAATAATGTTGGTCTTTATAGATAAAAATATGGTTATAATAATGTTGGTCTTTACAGATAAAAATATGGTTATAATAATAATGTTGGTCTTTATAGATAAAAATATGGTTATAATGATGTTGGTCTTTACAGATAAAAATATGGTTATAATAATGTAGGTCTTTACAGATAAAAATATGATTATAATAATAATGTAGGTCTTTACAGATAAAAATATAGTTATAGTAATGTTGGTCTTTATAGATAAAAATATGGTTATAATTATATTGGTCTTTATAGATGAAAATATGATTATAATAATGTAGGTCTTTACAGATAAGAATATGGTTATATTGATGTAGGTCTTTATAGATAAAAATATGATTATAATAATGTAGGTCTTTACAGATAAAAATATGGTTATAATGATGTTGGTCTTTACAGATAAAAATATGGTTATAATTATATTGGTCTTTATAGATAAAAATATGGCTATAATACTGTTGGTCTTTATAGATAAAAATATGGTTATAATGATGTTGGTCTCAGGTAGAAGCGTGTGTATAAGATGTAGGTCTCAGTTAGAAGAGTGTTGGTCTCTCTATTTAGAAACGTGGAAATATATAATAATGTAGGTCTCTATTATTAGAAACATCGTTATAGCAAAGTCAGTTGTGAGCGCAAGAATAAAGGTATCCAAAGCTAGAAACATGGTATGAAAGTGTAGTTCCGTATAACTGAAAACGTGGGTATAAGAATATAGACCTTTTAAACTAAAAAAATGTGTAAAAAAATGAAAGTCCTTATAGTTTGAAATGTTGTATAAGAGAGTAGGTCTCCAGAGTCGGAAACATTAGTATGAGAATAAACGTTTTCATAGTTAGAAACGTGGGAAATTAATTTCCACTTTCCTTTTATTATCATGATATCTTAAATAACTTATCGCTTTTTAAGCAAATCTTACGTTTAGTAATAATTTGCCATATGTATATCAGTATATTTAATATTAATAAAATATATATCTCTATTACAAGTTTTGATTTTGACTATTTACGTATATCATAGAGAAAAATCAGAATTAAGTTATATTTCATAACGTTATTTCGTGTTATTGCACAACAGGAGATAGATAGTCTGTTTTGACAGGTGGTTTTATTCTACAAGATTTGAATCTTGTGCATGTTTATGTAAATCAGTTGTTTTCAAATGAGACGAAAAATGTCAGATATGGTTATTATCCTATTTGAAGAAAAAATAAATAAAAACGTTTCAAGAGTGGTAAATAAGAAGCTTAGAGCTTAGGCTTTTACGTATTTGATGAGTTAGAATTTAAAGTATTGAAAGCGTTTGATTGTCTAGAAAGGTAAAACAGGATGTTGAGTTCATTTTATTAAAAGAAACAAAGCACTCAATATGAAGTCACATTCAAACTTCGGCAATATCAAACTGAAGCTGGTATTGCCAAAACAGTCCCACTCTACATCAAAGTTCTCTCAAAGGAACAAGTGTATTCGGGTTTGAAACTGGTTTGGTTTCTGCATTTAGAATCCTTGATCCATTTCTTTGGAGCCACTTCACTTTATTAGAAATCTTTTCTTCATCTTAGCTTCCATTATTTTCTAATTTAGGCAGAAAATATACGAGAAAAAAAAACCGCACCTTAAGCATCGAACACAGTAAATCCTTGACGTGCCAGAAAGACAAATCACCTTATCAGAATTAAAGAAACCCTGCTACAAGGAAGAACAAAGGAGTTTCAAATTTTTACTAAAACGCGAGAAAGACTTGTCTCACTCAGTTTATAAAGAATGAAAAAAAAATCCTTTGTGTGATTCAGGAATGGACGAAAGTAAAACACATTTCCGTGCTTTAAATCATTTTGAATATTGCTAAAGTTCTTTTTTCACTTTAGCTAATCTTTACAGCTTCCCAGACTAACTTTTCTGATGTACAGTGAAGAGTGATTAACAGGGTCTCTGGATGGTAAATGGGCGGGAAGGTTAAATATAGTCCAATATCTATCTATATATTGTCCCGGATGAAATAATAAATTTTTATAGGAAGTAATAGCTGGAGAAACAAGGGGAGACAAGTCGACGCAGATACCTTCTTTAAGCACCATTATATATATATATATACACACACACAAAAAATATATATATAAGTGTTCTAAGTACGAAACTTACACAATGGAGCAGAGAGATTGCTTGCTTTAACGAGACACATTTATCTGTGGCATCCTCTTACCTTCATAAAAAAGGACTGGTATGTTAACATTTTGCTAAGGAAAGTGTGATTTAAAACATCTCTTTCTTACAGATGACAAAAGAATGTTTTACTAAAGTCAATGCAACTTGTCGTCAAGACATATATTATTATACAGTAACGAAGCAAGGATATGTTTGTTTTGTAGACATAAGAAGGTCTCTTTCAATTATGGTGTTCTTGGTCTTCAATAGCCTCAAAGTGGTTTCCGTTTGTTTGTAAAATATGGGTGTTTGGCAGGAAGAGATATATTCTCATAGTTACTACACTTGTTCCAAAAACTATCAAACCTACATTATCTTTGGTTCTATAAAACATTTAAAGTTCTTCAAAAGTCGTTTTTTTTTCTTTCATCCCCATTTTGTGAGCGCAAGACGAAAGGAATTAATAAGCTTAACTTATTCCATTAAGTATATTAAGCTTTATAGATACTCGACACATTTCATAAAAGTAGTACATGATTTTTGGATACGAAGTATTAATGAATTAATGACATATATCTGTCTTCAGATGTTGGTATTTTCTTTTATGTCAGATTGTAAATAGAACTTTTAACCTGGTAATCCAACCTAGACTATAATAAGTACTTTTAACCTGGTAATGCAACTCAGATTATGATAACAACTTTTAACCTGATAATGCAACTCAGACTATGATAATAACTTTCAATCTGGTAATGCAACTCAGACTATGATAAGAACTTTTGACCTGGTAATGCAACTCAGACTATGATAACAACTTTTGACCTGGTAATGCAACTCAGACTATGATAACAACTTTTGATCTGGTAATGCAACTCAGACTATGATAACAACTTTTGATCTGGTAATGTAACTCAGACTATGATAACAACTTTTGACCTGGTTATGCAACTCAAACTATGATAATAACTTTTGATCTGGTAATGCAACTCAGACTATGATAAGTAGTTTTAACCTGGTAATGCAACTCAGATTATTATAACAAATTTTGACCTGGTATTGCAACTCAGACTATGATAAGAGCTTTTGACCTGGTAATGCAACTCAGACTATGATAACAACTTTTGATCTGGTAATGCAACTCAGACTATGATAAC
>NW_013667877.1:191951-196929 GCF_000517525.1 Limulus polyphemus | reverse complement strand
TCAGACTATGATAATAACTTTTGATCTGATACTGTAACTCAGACTATGGTAACAACTTTTGACCTGGTAATGCAACTCAGACTATGATAACAACTTTTGACCTGGTAATGCAACTCAGACTATGATAACAACTTTTGACCTGGTAATGCAACTCAGACTATGATAACAAGTTATGACCTGGTAATGCAACTCAGACTATGATAAGTATGCGTCTAAGTGTGACAACCTAATACGTTTCACATGTTAGTGACGTTTACAGGAAGAACACAATCATTAACAATTTCTGTACCAGAAAAAAGAAAAAGAAAGAGCATTTAACCAAATAAAGAAATCTTGTAAGTTTTAAAATAACGAAGAAATACAAAATATGTAGACGAAGAATAAAAATTAATAGATAATCAAAATGCCAAATCTTTAAAGAAAACTAATGAATGTTTATAGCTAATGTAGGGCTAACGCATATTACAACGTCAAGCTTAGATACCGTTTATCTTTTTTTTTATAAAGGCTTAAAACGTTATTACTATATAATTTATCGTCAGCTTCAATTAATAATTAGATTGAGGCAATGTAGTTGTATCCGTGACAAAGCATCTAAGGCTATCTATCGCTGTCTCTAATTTTGAACTACTGATTGAATATCTCTATTTTAACACACCCACAGCTTTAAGTGCGAGGAATATTTTGTGGTATCCCTCAAATTCGAAACAGGTTCGTCAACTCCTAAATCCAGAAATCTACCACAGTGTCAACTCGAGTCCTAAAACTGATGTTTACATCCTAACGTCAGAGATGAAAGTTTATGTACTATATTTTCAATAAGAGGCGTTGAAAGGAACGTTGGACGTGGAAGACATTAAAATCCAGAAAATAGTCAGTATTACAGACTTACATGGTAAACAGTTTCAGAACAAATTCAAAGCAAAGTTCAGTTTTATCGCCCGTGATTACATTTTTAACTTACAATTTATTAGAGAAATAGAAAGAACATTTAAAGTAGTAGCAAGAAATAGAAATATACCCGTCTTTTCTACACTATGTTATAAATTTCTTCCAAAGTTACATTCTCTCGTTTTTATCGTTCGCAGGTTTCTTGGGATAAGTAGATATTTTTCAGCAACAAGAAAATTCCTCTACCAGCTCATTTTATTCTTCGATAAACACATGATTATTTTTTAATTAGAATAACAAATATATATACTCGTGAAAAGCAATTTATAATACATTTGTTCATTTAGTTACATAAGTTTATTATCTTATAAGTTTGAAACTGGCTTGGGCATGACGGTACAATTATTAAAAAAAAAACAAGATTAATTTAACTAAATAAACTTTGGGGCTAATTTCATAATATTTTTATTCGATGCAAGTTTCCAAGTAGTCAACTTACGAGGTTCCCTAGTACGTAAGTTCACTGACTTACAAAGCTAAAATCCGCGGTTCGATTCCTCGCGGTGCTCAGAGAATACAGATAGCCCACTGTGCAGCTTTAGGCTAAATTAAATACAAAACTCTTGTGAGCTCTTATTCAGCCGAAAGATAATTTAATTATGAATAATAATTGTCGTGTTATATAACGCCTTACGCTGTCTTACATAAACTGCGTTTTGACCGAGAATTTTGTGTGTGTGTGTGTGTTACATTCCCAATCGATCTGATAAACTACAGTATGAAGCGAAAGGCCTCGTCGGAAGTGGCGTGCGACGCATAAGGTGTACGGTCCAGATTCTATTATGTTTCTTCTTGTTGGGAACTTAGTATAGGGCCAGTAAAGAAAGTTTTGAAAACAATTATTTATTAGTTTTATTCTGAAGTAGTGTCATCGCCCATAAAAACCGCAAAATGCAAAACTTAAAATTTGTACGCATCTTCCAAATTTGGTGTGAAGATCCATCAACAGGAAGTAGTGGTAAAAAACGCCCATAAAAACCGCAAAACTCAACATTTTTATGTACCTAATGAACCTCCATACTAACTATGGTGAAGATCCAACCACACCCTGCGAAGCAATTACATGGACATGCAACAGACAGCACTATTTTATTTATATAGATATAACGTGCAAATTTATACCTCAATAGTATTAGAGTATTTAAAACAATGTGGCATGGACATTATTTAATAGTGTTAAGTGATATGTAGTTTATAGATTTTGTGCTGTGTTAATAAATGTTTTTACTCGATTATTTTTTTTTGTGTGTAAAATGCAACATTGTTCATGTTTTTCAAGCTTGTATTCACTAAAACATTACAAGAAAAGAGATAACCGACGCTACGTTATTTTATTATTTCCTAATATGAGATGTGAGATTATGACGAAAAATGAACGCGACTGTATTTTTTGTAGACCAGCCATACCAGATTACATCAAGCGAATGTAAAACAAAGGTGTTCAGATTTATCATACAAAGCTGGTAAAATGCAGATGTGGTGTCACGAATCCCATTTCAAACAGCCGCTTTAAAGCGGCGATTGTATAAAATATTTCCTCACTCAGACCATTCTTGGGAAGTGAAAAAAAAAAGAGGAAAAAAAGCCACAGCGAGCTTCTCGATTGCACGAGCAATATGGAGCACATCATTCAATACCGATGGCGTTTGTCATTCTATTTTGTAATTGCGTGCGCGCTAATTATTGTGGAGATGCATAATTTCAGAATAATGCACTGGAAAGAAACTACTTCGCCTGGTAACAGACAGCCCATTGTGTGCTTAACAACAAAGAAAGTTAATTCCCTCATACTTTATTAATGTAATATGTCGATTGTTTGGTTCGAATTTCACGCAAAGCTGCACGAGGGCTATCTGCGCTAGCCGTCCCTAATTTAGCAGTGCAAGACTAGAGGGAAGGCAGCTAGTCATCACCACCCAGCGCCAACTCTTGGGCTACTCTTTTACTAACTAATAGTGGGATTGACCGTAATATTATAACGCCCCCCCGTCTCCCGGCTGAAAGGGTGAGCATGTTTGGTGGAACGGGGATTCGAACCGCGACCCTCATATTGCCGCGCCATGATATGTCGAAAAACATTAACAATGTAATTGAATATTTAATCCACATGCATTCCATCCCACCCCGCTCTCTACCTCTCTCTTTACTATGATATACGAGAGGTTAAATTAATTATTCACTTGTTTACGTGTTGTTGTTTTTTGTCTGACTGTAATCCTTTAAAACAAATATACAATGTTTTGGTTTTGGTTACACCCTCTTATCTCTAAGGATCGCTGTAAACCGAATATTTCTTTCTAACTGAACGGGCTGACAATGTATCAGAAATACGAACTACCAATCCTATGATTTTGTAGAAACTTATTACCTTTATAAACAAGCAACGTTATTTAAAAGTAAATGTCTGTCGCAGATCGATAGCATTCTTTGTTATTCTACCAGTGTCACCATTATCCAAGAGTTTCTTCAAAATGACGGATTTGACATTTACTCTACAATATCATCATCCATGTAGCTTCACGGATTTAATGCAAGACATTAAACGGAAATCACTCAGATTCTCGCTTGCTTTCAGCTAATTGTCCATTGACCAGAGATACTGGTAGGTTCGATGTCACTTCCGGAAATTGTTAGATTCAACGCCTACTGAAAAGGGGCTTATAATGCAGCCAGATAGTTTTTACAGGTACATCTTGTATCACACCCGTTAGCTCTAATGAAATTGCATGTAATTGCAGTGAATATCTCGCTCTTTCTATCTAATTATCCATACTATCTGTCTATCTAGAAGATATAAAAAATTGGCACCCAACCTTTCTCGTCTATGCTGTGATTTCAAGGTCTGCGTTAAAGCAATAAACCAGTGTTTTGCCAATCATGTATGTCTGACTTACTTTGTCAGTTGTTCATCTTAATCTCGACAGCCCCCTCCCGTCTAGTGGCACAGCGGTGTGTCTGCGGGCTTACAACGCTAGAATCCGGGTTTCGATACCCGTGGTGATCAGAACACGAATAGCCCATTGTGTAGCTTTGTGCTTAAATACAAACAAACAATCTCGACAGTATAGGTGATGTTATAAGTTTTGATAACAAAATATTGAAAAGATAACTACTGTAAGTGGTGCAGAAGAGAAATTTGATGAAACACGTCACAACATGTTTTTTTTTAAGATGCTCCTAGCCTTTTGTCTTAAATGTTTATTCTGTGCAGTAATTCTTGATTCTGTAGAATAATATTTAGTTCATAGCTATTCCTTTTCAGAGGGTAGTGTGTTGTAAGGAGGTACAATAAATGGGGCTACTATTTTTACATGATTTTAAAACCCCACTCTTCAGAAATACTGCAAGCGACCTGGACAAACGTTCAGAAGATTAAATCTAGTTCATTCAGTTCCTGTTGATGACGTATATTATAGATATATAAGTCAATATTAAAGAGGTATAATATCATTAATAATACAACTGTTATTACTAATATTGACTTATGTAAACATAAGTCGATTAAAATAGAGATGTAATTTTATTAATAATACGTCTGTGGTTAGGGTGTTGCCTACTCTAACTGATTATCATACAAGTTTAATGTGATCGAAGCTAGATTTGAAATTATTATAAGTTATTGTTTGTTATTAAACACAAAGGGCTATCTGTGCTCTGCCCACCGTGGATATCGAAATACCGGTTTCTAGCAGTATAAGTCTCCGCAGACATACCGCTGTGCCACTGGGGGGGGGGGGGGTATTATTATAAGTTTTTTTTTCTTTTTGTTTTGACAAATTGCCAGTATAAGTTCACAGAAACTATGATAAATTAACGGAACTTCTAAGAACACCAGTTCGTTTTTTAATCAATTTCACCTTTTTTTTTAATCACATTTTTCACTCTTTTACTTATATAATGTCTGATAAAGCGTTGTTTAGGCCTCAGATAATAGATACTCTTAAAACTTAAATTGACATTTTTGCCCATTTTTACTAAACATTTGTCCGAAAATAAATTACAAAACACATAATTGAAAAAGCGCAAT
>NW_013667877.1:186870-190989 GCF_000517525.1 Limulus polyphemus | reverse complement strand
AACACAACATAGTAATTATTAGTAAATAGTTTAGCTACTTTAGTTGAGCTGATTTCAACACAACATAGTAATTATTAGTAAATAGTTTAGCTACTTTAGTTGAGCTGATTTCAACACAACTTATCAGATTTTCAATCGGATACCAGGAAGCATGGAAACAATAGTAACTGGCAGAGTATGTGATGAACACGAAAAGCGAAGGAAAGGAACATGCCATTTTTGTTGTCATTGTGATCCATTACCCTCATGCACTGCATCTGCGATGCCTATTAACTACATCAGAAAGCGTAAAAGTAGTCAGTTGTCAAATCAGTAAAAAAATGAATAAAAGGGCGCGGCCATATCAGGGACGACTTTTTCGCGGCGTCGGGTCTTAAAATATTTTTAAAATAGAATTTCAGTCTAGAGCTAACATTCGTGCATTCTTCACTCTTTGGTTTCGTATATCGTACATATTGGCTCACTCTGGGATAACATTAAACCACCCATAAAGCTGATGACCAGTGCAAGTTAGGGCTATATCTGCTCTGATTACTTCAAGATAGAACGTTACCCAAAGGTGATTTTAGGCAGACAGTTATGTTTGATGTAATTTTTGTTTCGAAGAAAGCGCGGGTGTTATATCCTGTGAACTAAACGTCACACCGGGCAGGTTTCCTAATAATAAAAAAAGCACATAAGGCTCCTTCTGGGTTGCGCTGCTTATCACAGCCCTTGGTGGTTTCATATCGTAAAACTAATGTACTTAGTCTGTTGTTATCTAATGTATTTCATCGCAATACAGTAAATTTGCTGGAAATCGTATAAGTTCCATACGAACGGAGCGGAAGGAACACATTGTGATTCATAACAGCGAAAAAAAAGCTCATCCCCCTTGTATTAATTCGTGAGTTATTCCTTGAAAGATCAGAACGGAACAATTTTTGAATTATAGATCTGACTAAAGTTTTGAATCCATCAAATTTATTCTCAATTTCCTTCTCGGTAGAGGTTCTTGTGTCTCTTTTACCTGGGCGCTCGACTCTCAATCTGCGGGTCACGAGTTCGAATCTCGTCACTGAGCATGTTTGCTCTTTTAGCCATGAAGGCGTTATAATTTGACGGTCAACTCCACTTTTCGTTGGTAAAAAAGCAGCCCAAAAGTTGGCGGTGGGTGGTGTTGGCTAGTTGTCTTTCCTGTAGTTTATCACTTCGAGGTTGGGGACGGCTAGCGCAGATAGCCTTCGAGTAGCTTTGCGCGAAATTCATAAACTTTCTCTAAACTTTTCGGGTCCGTTTACTGTATACCCTTTCATTTCTTTTGTCGGCTAAATTTTTGTGTCCAACTAATGTATTCCCTTTCACTTTTTTTTTCAGCTAAACTCTTGATGTATTCTTTTATTTTCTCTCTAACAATACGGTTGCCTAGATACTGTGTACTTTCGCTTTTGGACCGAGTGTGGCACACTGATTAGCTTTCCTGGTTAAAGAGCTGCGAATCTATCGCTTGAATCCCGTTACTGCAAAAAAAAAAAAAAAAAAAAATCGCGCTCTGCACTTTTGGGCCGTTGGTGCGTTATAAGTGTGACGGTCAACACTCAGTATTCGGTCAGACAGGAGTTGCCCAAAGTTGGCGGTGGATACTGTTGATTAGTTGCCTTCTATCTAATCTATCAATCCAAAATTAGGGATAGCTAGCTCCGATAGCCCATGAACAGGTTTGCACAAATATATATATATATTATTTACTTTTCCTGCATAAAGGTTTAGTATTCATTTTCTATATCCTTTTAGATTTTTTCCGGCTTACGTTTTACGTCTAACTAAGTGATAAGTCTTTCTTTTTTCTATGTCCTACGTAAAGACTTTTTCTGTCTTGTTATCCCACTGTCTGCATTCCAGGCAATGTTTATCGATTACTTAATGCGCGTTTTAAATAAGGTATTTTACAGAGTTTCCCTACTTATATAAATAGTCTTGTAATATGGACAAACAATTAATTGTTCTTGTGCTTCTGTCTTATGGATTCAAGTGAGTTCTAACAATCGGTATTTTCAGAAATATCTGCACAGAAGAAGAAATATTCCATAACTTTGATGCTGTGTTATTTTATTCACGACATTAGATTAATTGTGCGGTTTCATGGTTTGATTAGCTAGTAGTAAGACGTAATAATGATGGTCTATCATCTATATTATGTGAATTGCTATACTGTAGGAAATATGAGTGATTATGTGTATTGCGAAAATAAATTTGGCCTTATTTAAAGTATATTAGCACACACGTAGACTTTCTGTAACTAGTCTAACATTTACCAAGGTTTCAACAGGAATGAATTATCACTTTAATACTTGTTATACGTTTTGTATGGGCCACTAAGCGTGGAGTATCAATTGTTAAGAAGAAAAAAAATAAGGATGAGTAATAAGCCTGGTGCAAGTTGCACGCATGGGGTTTACTGATATTGATGTCATTAATCTTGTAGTCGAACTTCATCATAAAAGGTGTGATATTGTTAGAGTAACGTGTTTAGAAGTAAGCTTACTTATTAATGAATAAAAAGATGGATTCTCCTCATCACCATACGGCATTGAGACATTGATGTAAAGACTGTGCATTTGGTTATCAAAATCTGTTTTCTGAAAATGTCAGAAACTCTAGTTGGTTCTGCAAAGTAATTGTCCAGCGGGACGCGCTAAGGTTCTTCAAACAGCAAAAGAAGGAAAAAGAAAAGAAAGAAAGAAATCATATTTAATGTAAAACAGCGCATCAAATGGGTTCATCATATGCGCACATAGTATTAAACACGTGACGCACTATACAGGCAGATTATGAGTGTCAACATACATGCAAGATGCCAGAACGTCGCGAATTACATGAATTTAAGAGAAGTTGTTCGAAGTATATAAAACTGATATGTGTTACTATGCTTGGTCAACATTTACTTGTTTGGATTGTAAAGAAGTGCCAGAGATTATCTCTACACCAACATAACATGTGAACTGCAACTCTTGGTCGTGGGTTCGTTGGAAGTGGTGGAAGTGCAAGTTATGCATCATCTCCAAATGCCATTCACTCATTTACTCAGCGTGAACCCTCATCGGTACTTGTAGTAAACGATTAATCACTGATTTTGATAGCCACTTTGAAGATCAAGAGACAGGCAAATGAACAGTTTGACTGTGGTTGTGCTATTCCAATTGTAATACGGTATGTGTATGTTTGTGAGAGGGGACCTGTATGCACTTATAATCTCCCATGGTTCTCAAAGTAGCTTAAATTAACACATTCTAGGAGTCATTGTTAGAGGATTTTGTGCGTATGTTTGTCTCTTGAGACAGGAAAATATTTTCTCTCATAATGTACTCTGGAACTTTCTGGAGTTCACAGACAAAATTCACCCAAAATAATACTCATAAGCTAGCTACACTGAGTGCATACTTACGTTAAAAGTAATACATAGACCAATTATGCTAAGTATACACTTACATTGAGAAGAATACATAGACCAACTATACTGGGTATACACTGTTGCGTATTACAATTTCGAACGGTCTGAAACCGAGCTAAATGATAATTTAAATTTGGTAGTTAAATAAATGCCGATATATCTCCAATTTATGATATTTTCCAACAAGATTGATACACATAGTTTTCCTTTTTTAATACAAATATATTTTAATATACAAACAATAATACAATTTACAATAACGGTTATTACAAATCGTTATTACAAACTGGAACTTCCTTGATATCTTATCGAGGGTTCACAATGAGCGAGTTAATTTCGAGTTGATGTACAGTAGGTACGATTCACTTAATAGGGAGCTAGCTAGTTCTGTGGTCTTCACTGATCACACGCCGATTTTTCCTTCCGGTGAAGTTAGGTAATGTTTTCGTAAAAGTAGTAATGTCCGATGTGAAACCACTGAAGTTGAATGACTTGTAATGTTCGAAATTTATAAACGTTCCTGGTCAATATATCTGAAGTTCCCGATTAATAAGCGCTAATCACAGTTATAACTTACCAATTACAGCAACCCAATAATAGATACTGTTTTTTGTTGCGTCGCGTTGGTTATATTTATAGGAGTGTGGAAATTTTAATTTTATGTAACAATACTGACGCTAACACTAGCG
>NW_013667877.1:173017-185905 GCF_000517525.1 Limulus polyphemus | reverse complement strand
CGCAATACATATTTAACAGTATAAATTATGTACATTTCTAAATATAAATTTAATTTAAACAAACATTGAGATTAAAATAAATACATAATAATGAATCCGTCACAATACATTCAAAAGAATACATAGGTCAATTATAGATGGGACAATACGTCTCAAATGCTATTTACTATTCCGTGAAACAATGCACAACCAACTCTGTTGGTTATTACGTAACTATAGATCTCCAAAATCTGTTGGTTGCTGGAATGATATAATGCAAACTCTATTGGTAACAGTATATTTACCAACAGAGTTAGAAGTCTATATCTCCACGTAGTAACAAACAGAACTGGAGGTGTATTACTCCATGGAGTAACCAGTAGAGTTGGAAATGTATTGTTCTACGAAATAGCTACAAAATAGGAGTTGCAGATGTGTAAAAATAACTACCGGTTGAGAGAGAAAGAATAATTTCTTCTCAGTGGAAGAATGCCAGCATTATTCTTTATTTTAATAACTTAAGAGTTTATAAAATAAGAACGAAGACAGTCTTTTATAGAAACTTTTCTGTCATCTTAAAAAACAACAGCAACAAATAAAACTAGTTTACACGAAGGTAAAACAACTATTGTTTTGGTGTTTGAGTTTTATATAAAACCTAGATCTACGTTACTGTCATTTATGGGTATAGGGGGCCTTTTTCATGAAAGTTTAAGAAGTATACTTTTATGATCTTTCATAAAACAGTTTTGTATTTACAGGTGCAAGATATAAACTTTTTTATTTTAATCTTCAAACATAATACATTAAATTACACATTTTTATGCTTGATATCGTACGATATTCCAGAACAATTAATTACTTTTATTTTAGGCTTTGATTCGAAAACGTCAACGCGTACATGAAAATTCCATATCGTTTATTTTTAGGTTCTGGCTCTAGCGCTCAATAATTATTAGGCTTACTAGAATCTTTATAACAGAAGCTAGACATTAGGCTTACTAGAATCTTTATAACAGAAGCTCGACATTAGTCTTACTAGAATCTTTATAGCAGAAGCTCGGACATTAGGCTTACTAGAATCTTTATAACAGAAGCTCGACATTAGTCTTACTAGAATCTTTATAACAGAAGCTCGATATTAGTCTTACTAGAATCTTTATAACAGAAGCTAGACATTAGTCTTACTAGAATCTTTATAACAGAAGCTAGACATTAGTCTTACTAGAATCTTTATAACAGAAGCTCGAAATTAGCCTTACTAGAATCTTTATAGCAGAAGCTAGACATTAGTCTTACTAGAATCTTTATAACAGAAGCTAGACTACAATCTTTTACCAAAAATGTATTTTTTTCGACTAAATAATTTTAAATTTAATGGTAACCCTGGAAGAATTCGATGTTCAATCCTTTTAGTTTTGATTTTCATTTAATCTAATATATCCGAAACACATTTTCACGGAGACTTGTCAATTTTAAAAATAATAAAAACCGTATGTATGTATATATATATATTTTTCATAATATCTTAAAATTTGACAAAAAAACAACAACAAGGAAGCTCTGCTTGCGTTTACATTCCAGAAATACGTCTCGTGCTGGATTGTACCTTTTTTCTCGGCTACGTCACCTTCTATTTTAATCTACTGATGTGTTTATTTATCCACGAGTCTGTGGTTTTCTCTGTCTGTTTGGCACTATAGATTTAACATGCAAGATTTAAGGTAGACGCAACAAAAAAAAGGAAACTTTTCATTTTTTTATCAGATGATACTGGGATCTCTAGACAACACAGGCCTTGAACGTAGAAAAACTTTAGCCCCTTCCCCCCTGCCTGTAGTTCAGCGGTAAGCAAGAGGACTTACAGAAAACAGAATCGTTACGTAACAGTAATATAGCTAACTACGTACGTATAATATAGCCTTTGTTAAGAATGTACAAACTACTTGATAACAATATATAGCTAACGACGTACATATAATTTTTGTTAACAATGTACAAACTACGTGATAACAATATATATAGTGAACTACGTACATATAGTCTTTGTTAACAATATATAAACCTTTAAAAGATTATACAATCGTATGATTGTAAAACCCTAAACGGCAGAGATACGCTATGGTACTCTACACATAGATGAAAAAAGGTTTACTTTCTTCTGTAAAAGACACAAGAGAGAAAGACAAGCTTTGAAAGGAAATATATCCAATCTCACATATAAATATAAATGGACCTCGTGAATCCTAATAGACATTACTCAATTTAAACTTTCCTCTCTTTCTTTGATTTATGAGAGCGAGTAGAAAACTACGCTGATATGCTCCATCTTGCGCATTTGTAAACATTATTGCTTTTTCGTTGTCGATATCATTGTTTTTGTAACCGTTGTTGGTTATAACGATCTTGCAACGAGCTTCTGAGGTCTAATATTTTGGGTTGTATCGTCGCTTCAATTATTTTAATATCTGTGACACTATACATATACATATCTATGTCAGAATTGCTTGTTTGTTGTTAAGCGCAAAACTACCCAATGGGCTATCTGTGCTATGCCCACAGCAGGTATCGAAGTCCAATTTTGAGCATTGTAAGCCCTTAGACTCAGTCCCCTGAGCTACTGGGGGCTACATATGTGAAATAATATGCTTTTTGAAAATTAAATAAGATACTATTTATTATTCAAAAATATTTTCTTTTTTTTCATCAGATAAGTACTTTTATCCACCAGAAGTCTCTCGCGGTCAAGATAAATTCACCTTGGGGCAAGCAGGTGAAATTCATTTGAGCTCAACTGGTTGTAAGAACCTTAAGTGATGAATTCTGTTTTTATAACTTTGATCATCCAACACCACGTTTTATAATTCTGTTTGTAGTCAAGGTTATGTCTAATTCTCGAAGGCCTGTGTGTGTTTCTAAAAAATAATGCTTTCTAGGGTGTCTCAACATTTGCTCTGTTTGTTGTTGTCATTGTTCAGTTTTGATCCAACATTTTATGTGATTTTTTATCTGTATTTTAAAAAATCTATTTTATATAACTTGGAATCTGTTTTATTGATATTATCTGTTACATTCAGTCTAATGGCGTTACTATCAGACACATGCTACACCAAATCGGCTTTTGGAGAAAGGTTTTCTTTAATTCTCCATTGAAAAAGACGATAATTCTTTTCGTCAAAAGTTATTCGATATAAGTCATTGTGACATAAATTTTAATGAGCCGTTCTTATCTGGAAGAAGTAAATATTTTTTCTGAGTTTCGTCGTTAATCTAAATGGACATAAAAAAATTAAAACATTAGGTGAGTATTTCTCTTTTTTTATAGAGGTAGTTTAAAAACACAATAAACATCCGTTTAGTAAAGAAATTCAAACAATAAATGGGATCCAAGAGATACCTGTTTATGTTTTTCAAATGCATTTATAATTGTGCGAGTCACATCTGCTGTAATTCATGTTTTTGTTGTAATTCATGTTTTTCCTTATACACTATCCTCATCAGCTTGAGTGGCTGTAGAGTCATCAGACATGGCGAATTAGAAACATGAACTTGCTAAGATCAATGGATATATCTCATTTATCTATTCATATTATACGGGCCACAGAAGTTATTTACAGTAATTAATAAACCAACTAAAATAAAGTACAAGGACAAGTTCAAATCCAGCTGGATGAACTGAACTTATCAATACACTTTTTATAGTCCAACAAATGTGCTTTGAAGGTTTTCCTCAGTTTTTTCAAAGCCAAATAAATTCATTCTGTCAACTATTGTCAAAAAACGACAGAAAGAAGATATACGGTTTGGATGTATAGGATCTGGATGTATACGATATGGATTACCGTGATCTGGATGTATACGATATGGATTACCGTGATCTGGATGTTTACGATATGAATGAATAGGACCTGAATATATATGATATGGCTATATAGGATCTGGATGTATACGATATGGATTACCGTGATCTGGATGTATACGATATGGATGTTTACGATATGAATGAATAGGACCTGAATATATATGATATGGCTATATAAGATATGGATGTATACGATATGAAAGTATAACATATGGATGTATAAGGTATTGATGTATACAATATAGATGTATAAGACATGGATGTATAAGGATTGATTGTATACGATACGGAAGGCATACGATATGGATGTATACGATATGAATGCATAAGACCTGAATGTATGCGATCTGGATGAATAAGAACTGGATGTATACGATATGAATTACCATGATCTGGATGTATACGATATGGATGAATAAGAACTGGATGTATAAGATATGGATGAATAAGAACTGGATGTATACGATATGGATTACTGTGATCTGGATGTATACGATATGGATTACCGTGATCTGGATGTATACGCTATGGATTACCGTGATCTGGATGTATACGCTATGGATTACCGTGATCTGGATGTATACGATATGGATGAATAAGAACTGGATGTATAAGATATGCACATCGAAACACTACTGAAGCTGTCAGGTTCAACTACTAGTTAAAATATGCTGCGAAAAAACAAAGCTCCAACAGTGGCGCGTATTGTAATATTGTATTGTATTGTAGTTGTCATTGTAATATCAAAAAGTGATAACGTATTATAATAATGCTTTACCAGCTTTTCACCATAACAACTAGCTTGAGTCAGTGTTCTATGAGAAGTAGTGAATTACAATCTATATTAGATAATTATATATGTCATAAAACACCGGTATTAGGCCTATAATATTTTAACACTATATTCTTTATTAAGCCCCTTGTTGTTTTTTTTCAAGAATTAGAAGCGTGTATTAAAGTATTTCAACCACACTATGTCCACTATACGTGATAACAATACTTAGCTAACTACGTTAATACAGTCTTTGTTAAGAACATACAAACTATATGATAACAATACTTAGCTAACTACGTTAATACAGTCTTTGTTAAGGATATCCAAACTATGTGATAACAATATATATAGTTAACTACGTAGATATAGTCTTTGTTAAGAATATACAAACTACGTGATAACAATATATATAGTTAACTACGTAGATATAGTCTTTGTTAAGAATATACAAACTACGTGATAACAATATATATAGTTAACTACGTAGATATAGTCTTTGTTAACAATATACAGCTAACTACGTACATATGATCTTCGTTAACAATATATAAACCTTTAAAAGATTATACGATCGTGATCGTATGGTTTTAAAATTATAAATGACAGGGATACACTATGATGCTCTACACATAGATGAAAATAAAAACACGTTTACTTTATTCTATAAAACACGCAAGAGAAAAAAAAACAAGTTTTGAAAAGTAAATATACCCACCCTCTCGTGGAATATTAATGAACTTTGAGAATATTACAAAATGACACTAAATTTAAACTTATAGGCCTAACGCCGATGTCTTATGGCATGTATAATTGATATACTTTAGCTACATAGCACCGCGTTTTCTAAGCAAAAAACAAACAAACTGTATCTTACATTAATTGATTACAAGTTACAGCTTTTAAAGTAAGAATCTTCCTTACTGTAAAAGTTGTAACTTCTAATAAAATAATACTTAATCAGTAAGTAAACTCAAATCGAAACTATGTTTGATATTGTAAAGATTATTCACTATGAAATTGAGGAACAATACTACTGACGTTTGACATAACAAACGGAAAAGTATTACGTTGAAATATACGAGCAATGATGAAAAACAAATGCTATGTTATTTTGACAAAATCATCAAGTATATATAATAGATACATTCATGACGTTTTTCCTCTATGTTCTAGAAACCTAGAGATGAAACTGATAAAAGGAATAAGATCACAACTCCTTTCATTAAAATCTATGATGCATTTATTTAGTGATCTACCAAAACGTTGTTACGGTTCTTATAAGAAACTAGTGCAACGTTAATGCTTGCAATTAATTTTTTCCTGTATGTTTTATAACGCTGTTATCTAACAACGCTTATCCCTGAAGTGGCGTCGTTATCGAGGTCTATTCTTGCTTAGATTTTATTCCAGACTGTAAAGAAAACAATGAAAAAGTAATATCCCGTATTTCCATTCAGAGTAACACAACATATGTCTCTCTTTTGCGTTTTTGTGTTTACTTCTCTAGAAACTTTCTTGGAAGAATATAGCCTCTGCTGGGGATTTTTTTTATAATCAGAGAAAATGGCCGTAACTTCTTAAAAAAACAACCAATGGATGCAACAAAACAGAAATCAATCAGGCAAATATAAAAGTCAACTGAAGAAGACTCCTATTGTATTTGTTGTTGCTATTTTCAAATAGTAAAAAGGTGTTTCTGTTTTACTGATACCTTACTTTTCGTAGACGTGGTCTTATTTCATACATTTAAGTTTACTTCATACAATTCACAGATGTATCAACGATTGCTTAATATTGCCATAAGTACAATACATTATTGTTTTTTATGCTTATATCTCACCTAAAAGTAGCTTTTGATGACGTACTTAACATCCTAGCCAATGTTAAATACAATTTCAGTTTTTTAATTATAATTTTAAGATGAAATGTTGGAACTGCTCATTTAATTTTCTAGTTCTAAAGTGAATCGATATGCATTATTTTCTATTCAGTTTAACCACTCATGTATGGTAAATATTTTCTAAACATTCCAAACTACCATTACAATGTAGATCAGTTTACTTTAATCACGTTGAATTTCGTCACGAATATATCGAAAACGCTTTAACAACGAAACACAGACAGATAAACAGCGTAAAGAAAATATCCTCGTAAACTTTATTAGGCAGAAACATTACTTAACTAAAAAATTGATAATATTTATCTAAAAGCCAATAAATGTCCTAAGATAATCAAACGATTTACCCTAAAAGTGTGATTTTAATTAAATATCTAAAGGATTTAAAAAAGGAATTCAGAGAAATAAAATTCATTATGATTGTATGCACTGAAATCTTAAATGTTCATAACAGACCTTAAACCACACGTTAAAGTTTTATGCGCAACATTTCTCTGGGTTCAGGGTACACTGATGACATGAGTTCACATCCTGTCCCACCAGAGTTTTTGCTAAGGATTATTTTCAACTGCACAATTATATTTTAATTTCATTATTTTTTACACGACGCCTTGTTGCACCTCATATATACAGGTTCAGTAAAAATGGTCCAAAAATGTAGAATATTCAAGTCAACTGTTTGTTTGTTTGAAGTTAAACACAAACAGGGGTTTCTAGCGTTGTAAGTCCGCAGACATACTGATGTGCCACTTGGAGTAGCATTCTAGTAAATACATTTATTCATCGACTCTGGAATGGAATTTGATAACCTTAGATATGCTTTTTTTATTATTTATCCACTTGACCTTACTTATATAGGTGAATTTTCAACTGCACAAACATTTTTACAGGTGCACAATTTGTGATCAACTGCACACTTAAAAAAACCCTGCGTCCCACTAATTAATGAAATAAGAATTACAACTCCAGCCTATAAGCTAGTTGAAAATATCTGTGTTACTGGAAATGTGTTAAGAATTTGGGTGCTTTTATTCTAAAGGTTATAGTTACAGAGGTATTGGTGCACATGTTAGGAGGGTACATTTTAAAAAACAACAACAACTAATTGTGTACCAAACTCTAAGAAAACAATGTTTATGTATAATCAATTATGTATATCTATACTTAAATATATTATAAAAACTCACCATTCAAGGCAGATTTATAAAGTTTCCACGAAAATACAAAACTCGGGCAACAACCAACTCGTCACATGTTTACAAAGTGGAAGCCAAACTGACTGCAGTATCCAACGTTACCAGCATGAAACTTCAAACATATACATACACACACACAGATTATTGAGCTTCTTAACAATGCTACGTATTGTAAAGAAAGTAAACAATATTTTTTTTTGGTGACACCTCATAATCATTTAAAAGCTACGTCTTTCACTACAGATCAAAAAATATAAGTTATGGAAAAAAAAACTATGTTCATTGTTGTTATGGGAACTGGACATTAAGATATTATCTTAGTTTAGTGCTCCCATTTATAATCTCACGATTCTGTAAAACAAGAAAAATCAAACTTGTCTGTATCCATAATGACTACCCAGTCGATGCTGGAGCTTAAAAACAAAATGAAAGTAACATGAAATTAATAAAAACTTTATTTTTCTGTTTCGATTGATAGAAAAAATCACATTGAGTAGTATGTACTGCATGAATACTGATCTTTGCAGGCGTCTTTGTAGCTGAAATATTAGGTTTAAGCGGATGATTTCCGGTTCTCGAATGACAAAAATGTTCAGCCGCTAAGTAGTCATCATGATTGGTTATCATATTGATTGAATATTTCCTTTTACAGAGGATTAGGGGTGTTTTTCAAAGTATAGACTGGGATCTTGACAATATGCCCAGATTTTCCTTTTAAGAAATAGAACGTGTTTCATGATCACTTTATCGAACCATACTGAAGTGTTTAAAAGCAGACCAGATCAAACTTATTTTGAAAGTGCTTGACTAAGAGAGTTTGGGGTGGAAGTTTAAGAGTTTGATGGGCAATAAACTCATCCGATAATACTCATTTTGTATGAAAGAGTAAGTGCTTATTCAAGCGGTTGTAAAAGAGAAACAGACAATGACGCAGGCCTGTACTTGGTTTAACTCTGTGAAGTTGGTTGTAAAATAGAAACAGACAATGACGCAGGCCTGTACTTGGTTTAACTCTGTGAAGCTGGTTGTAAAAGAGAAACAGACAATGACGCAGGCCTGTACTTGGTTTAACTCTGTGAAGTTGGTTGTAAAAGAGAAACAGACAATGACGCAGGCCTGTACTTGGTTTAACTCTGTGAAGTATTAAACACATCAAGAAGTCAGATAAGAGTACCACATAAACCATCTGTAAACATGCCGATCACGCACACTCAGCAGCAGGTGTTCATTTTCCTCTGCAAATGTAGCAAGCATTAAAATATCCAATAGTTTTTGCTATTTTTACCAAAAAATAAAAATATTTCAAGAAAAATGCCCATTTCTAAATGCTCCTTTCTCCGCATATTTTTAGTTTTGATCTATGTAGGTGGCTAGTTTCCCCGAAAGGAGGCCGAACGCCGCCTGGAGAGGTCACCTGTTTTAACCACTAGCGCCACTGTACAGTAGTGTGTTGTCTGTCAGTCAGTCAGTAGACATTAAAATTAAGTCACATAAAGGACGCTTAACGTTGCATGTTTTACATAAGTAAAACGTGCACGTGCCATGAATCACGAAAATAATTACGTATTCTGTAAACTACAACACAGCATGACATGTGAGCTTCAAAAGCAAGAAATAGAAATATTTGTTACTCTTAATTTTGGTTTCATATATTCTTGAAACATAGCACTTTCGGAGACCCTGCACAAGTACATTTAATTTTATATCAGAAGTTAACATTAATTTATACAGAAGAAGTAATGTTATACAGTAATGGGGTATAACTGCTCCATAAGACCTTAATGAACGAATGTCCGGTCGGTGACTTGTAAACTATTGTCTGTTGCCTTAACAGTCACCTAGTGATTTGCAATCTGTTGTCTGTGCCAGTTCAGGTCACTTTAATTAACAATATTAAATTTAAGAAGTATCTGTTGAACACAAAAAAGGGGGATATACTCGATGTAAAATCTCTTTTCTTCTTGTTGTTCTCACATAAAAAAATTGATTTATTTGAGTCTAGTTTGGAAAAATATTTTAAAATTCAGCACAAAATGATGCAGTGATTTTGTTTAGACAAAAAGTATAGTTTTTCTTTTGTTCGAACAAAATCACTTGCATGTAGATTTCTGTTTAGATGTTACAAAATAACTAGCTGAAAACTGCTAATGTTTACGCTTGCAACTTTGAACGAAACTAAATATACAAATAATTGACAAATTACAGCAGCATGCAGGACAGCTAAAACATAAAACAAACACACACCAGAGTACATATGTCAAATAATAGCTGTAGTAAAGCTGAAAATATTGTTTGTATTACACAGAATAGCTGTAGTAACGCTGAAAACATTGTTTGTATTACATAGAATAGCTGTAGTAACGCTGATAATATTGTTTGTAGTATACAGAATAGTTGTAGTAATGCTGAAAACATTGTTTGTATTATACAGAATAGCTGTAGTAACGCTGATAATATTGTTTGTAGTATACAGAATAGTTGTAGTAATGGTGATAATACTGTTTGTATTATACAGAATAGTTGTAGTAATGCTGATGATATTGTTTGTATTATACATAATAACTGTAGTAATGCTGATAATATTGTTTACATTATACAGAATAGCTGTAGTAATGCTGATAATATTGTTTACATTATACAGAATAGCTGTAGTAACGCTAAAAACAATGTTTGTATTATACATAATAGCTATAGTAACGCTGATAATATTGTTTGTAGTACACAGAATAGGTATAAAAGAACGTAGCAGTATCTGTTGCATAGATTAGCTTTAAAAGAACATAGTAGTATTTGTTACACAGCTTGCATGTAAAAGAACATAGTAGTATTTGTTACACAGATTGAATGTAAAAGAACGTAGCAGTATTTGTTACATAGATTAGCTTTAAAAGAACATAGTAGTATTTGTTACACAGATTGCATGTAAAAGAACATAGTAGTATTTGTTACACAGATTGAATGTAAAAGAACGTAGCAGTATTTGTTACATAGATTAGTTTTAGTAGTATATGCTATATAGATCGAACTGGAGGCTAGCTTAGTCTATATTGAATAAAGACCTGAAAGAACACTTGGGCAAAATGGCATTTAGTATTGATGTTGAGTAATTACTTATTCGTTTAAGTGACTTACAAGAAACCAGCCTTTTGTTCCTCTGGTAACAAGATCATGAGTTGTTCAATCTTCCTCGTGGTTCCCCGAGAGTTAGATAATATATGTATATAGAATAATATCTGTTAATCGCATTTTCTAAGAACGGTGTTTCCTAAGTCTCCATCGTTATCGAACTCAATTTGAGGCATGGTTACATGTTATTGCTTACATCGAAATGTTCATAATAACAAGCTTCTTCGAAGGACGGTGAGGGCTATCTTAGACCTAATATTAACAGAATTTAACAGGCCGTTTAGTCATGTGGACTTCAGCCTCCGAGACCACGTTTAACCAAACGAATAGGCTAACAACCAAGTGACTTCATTAGTATGTAAGAAAAAGGGTTAGCATGAGCACTGATTTTATTCATCGCAGCTCGTAGAAACACTACTGTTAACTTTAAAGTTGTGACTTTTAGTGTTTTGTCTTGTTGTAGTAGTCATTATCAATAACAAGCAATTTTTTGTATTTCATGATCACAGATTCGTGAGGCTTATCTTACTAGAAGCCAGTTTTCATTTGAGCTACGTGTTTAAAAATAAAATGCGTGTACAGTTTGCAGAGTATGCTAAGTTCTTTCAATTTTCTTTTTCTTTAGAATATTCGACAAAGCTACACAATGGTTATCTGCGCATAGCCGTCCCTATTTTTGAAATTATAGATCAGGGGGAATGTAGGTACTCAACAGCACCCGCCGCTAATACTTGGGCTATTCTTGTCTGACCGAATAGTTGGATTTGACCGTCACTCTTATAGCACAGCCACGGCCTGAAAATGCGGAGCATGTTTTTGCGGCAACGAGATGCGATTAGTAAAACTTCGGATTCACGGTCCGGACACGTTTACCACCTGACCACCCCCGAAGTTTCTGCAATGTAAACTAATTAGTGAGTTTGAACTTGTCAAATATGTACGATAGAGACAATATTTTGAAATCTTGTAAATAATAACGTCAACCAAATAATTATTAATGATTTAAAGACAAATACCACAGAATTAATAGCAGGAAATTTTAAACTAAAATTAGAATAATGGCATATTAGTGATTGCTTTGAATGTTAACTATCCATAGTCTTTACTGATGATTCATGGGAGTTCGTAAACTTTCCAATGAATGGGGGAAATGGAAGGTTTGCATGCCTTTAGGCGTAATTTCTCCAGACTGTAATCCAACTACGAACTCACAATAGGATCATATTAATTTGTCAGAACTTATTATTAACTTCATCCAAGCAGAGAAACAGAAGGACCTCCTCTTCTGACAGCTCAATGCTTGGTTGATCAGAGATTAATTTTGTTGGCATGTGATCACTGAAGAGGCAAATAAGCTTAATGATGCGGAATGGAAAGAGAGCTTGGTTCAGTTTCAGGCTTATAATAGGATATCAACTCAATGATTTTTTTTTTATCAAAACTTAAAAGAAAAATTCACAGGAAAATGTATAAAATTCTTTCCAGAAAATCCGTTTCGTCAAACTAGTCACCGAACTCCTTAAAGTATCTCATTGAATTTCGTATGGAAAATATTTTTATAGCGTGAGTAATCATAACTGTAAAACCGGACTTCGAAAATGTTTTCTCTCGTCAAATCGGAGTATTTTGTATATTATCTTCCCGTGTATTCCGTACGTTATATTAACGTATATTCCGTATATTATATTCACGTGTATAATGTATTTTGTGTCCCTATAGCGCAGTGGATGGCGCGTTGGATTTCTAGTCCAAAAGTACTAGGTTCGTTCCCCGGTAGGGATGTCACGAATATTGCCTAGTTCGTATTTTTATATTAACGTGTATTCCGTATATTATATTAACGTGTATTCCGTATATTATATTCACATGTATTCTGTATTGTATATTAACGTGTATTCCGTATATTATATTCACATGTATTCTGTATTGTATATTAACGTGTATTCCGTATATTATATTCACATGTATTCTGTATTGTATATTAACGTGTATTCTGTATTTTATATTCACGTGCATTCTGTATTTTATACTAACCTATATTCCGTATATTATC
>NW_013667877.1:170945-172017 GCF_000517525.1 Limulus polyphemus | reverse complement strand
GTATTCTGTATTGTATATTAACGTGTATTCCGTATATTATATTCACGTGTATTCTGTATTTTATATTCACGTGCATTCTGTATTTTATACTAACCTATATTCCGTATATTATATTCACGTGTATTCTACATTTTATATTAACGTGTATTCCGTATATTATATTCATGTGTATTCTGTATTTTATATTCACGTGCATTCTGTATTTTATACTTACATATATTCCGTATATTATATTCACGTATATTCTACATTTTATATTAACGTGTATTCCGTATATTATATTCACGTGTATTCTACATTTTATATTAACGTGTATTCCGTATATTATATTCACGTGTATTCCGTATATTATATTCACGTGTATTCTACATTTTATATTAACGTGTATTCCGTATATTATATTCACGTGTATTCTGTATTTTATATTCACGTGCATTGTCTCATATGTTTATATAATATTTAACTTGAACCTTTAAAACGTGACAGCTAAAATCAATCAAAAACATAAACTATGATATAAATGCATTTTCTATCATAATTTTTTGTAAATCTTAAATTCAACTTTTATTTTAACTATTTAGAACCTTTTTGTTTTGGTGCAAAAAAACAAACAAACGAAACAGTCAAATACAAAAATTAACATAATTTTTAATTCAGTTGTTTCGCGTTACTACTGAAAATGGTTTGCTTTGTTTGTTTGTATTACAGTTTTCACACAACTGTACCTAATTTTCAGCTGAGATACTGAGGGGGCGGGAGGCAGCTAGTTAACAGTACTCACTGCCAGCTCTGTTTTATACGTTCCGACGTGCGCTTGGTAATTACGATACTTTAAGCACTTTTATTAAGTATTTAATGTTCTAGTTCTCGCTTAACTTACTGATCATACCTCCATGCGCTTTTATTAAGTATTTAATGTTCTAGTTCTCGCTTAACTTACTGATCATACCTCCATGCGCTTTTATTAAGTATTTAATGTTCTAGTTCTCGCTTAACTTACTGATCATACCTCTATGCGCTTTTATTAAGTATTTAATGTTCTAGTTCTCGCTTAACTTACTGATCATACCTC
>NW_013667877.1:164466-169945 GCF_000517525.1 Limulus polyphemus | reverse complement strand
CTTTTATTAAGTATTTAATGTTCTAGTTCTCGCTTAACTTACTGATCCATACCTCTATGCACTTTTATTAAGTATTTAATGTTCTAGTTCTCGCTTAACTTACTGATCATACCTCTATACAGATTGTACAATGTTTGTCTCACAGGATAAACGAATGAATATTGTATGATTATACATATATAAATAGCAGAGTGGTCCCTGTGACTGGAAAAATTCAGGTGAGGTAAATGGTTGAACCAATTGCAATGAAATAAAGAGATGAACTCTGGTGAACCGGCCAGAGATTGGGATTGAATGGATAATCAATCGGACGAACAGTTCTTGTTTGGCAGCCATTTCAATTTTTATTAAATAAAGCCCACACCGAACAAAAGAACCGTCAGTACCACGAATAACTTTGTGGATTACCCCTAGTCAGAATACCCGCATGGCGGATGACGCGCGCGCATGCCGTTCCACCATTTCGTGAAACCAACAAAATAAATGCGTGTTAAACTACTTTCGCTACAGATTTTCTTTGAACATTGTTCCTTCCTATGTGTTGTTTCTCTTCATTAGCGTTTAGTACTGTGATAAGCAATATAATTAGTTAATCAGCTTATCTAATAAACACGGCTTTTCTTATTTCTAGTTAAAAGAAAGTTACTTTTGCAGAGATTATCACTCGTTGCTAGAAACGTCACAAACGTGAATATATTCAAACCAATCCAAGACTTTCAATAAAAGATTTGTTTGTTTGTAATTAAGCACAAAGCTACACAATGGGCTATCTGTGCTCTGCCCACCACGGGTATCGAAACCCGGATTCTAGCGTTGTAAGTCTGCAGATATACCGCTGTGCCACTGGGGGGTAAATAGATTGTTTGTAATTAAGCACAAAGCTACACAATGGGTTATCTGTGCTCTGCCCACTACGGGTATCGAAACCCAGATTCTAGCGTTGTAAGTCCGGTATAAAGATAAGATAAACTAAATGGGTTTCTATTAATCGAAATATTATAACGTAACAAGTGATATGCTTTCTTCACAGAAAAAAATATATATGAAGTTACCTGTGGTTAAGACCAATCATATATTGTCTTGTTTGTTTGATGTCGCGCAAAGCTATTGGAGGGCTATCTGTGCAAGTTACTTTGTGTTTATGTGTTATGGGGAGAGGGGTATTAGATGAGATTATGGTAACTGCGAGTTGCTTTGTGTTTATGTGTTATGGGGAGAGGGGGTATTAGATGAGATTATGGTAACTGCGAGTTGCTTTGTGTTTATGTGTTATGGGGAGAGGGGGTATTAGATGAGATTATGGTAAGTGCGAGTTACTTCTTGTAGACATAGGGTAAAAGTCATAATAAGCAAACATATCCTCTTATATTCCTATTCAGTTTGTCTTATAATCACTTTCCTGATCTAAAGGTAAATAATAAATGCTTGCGTACTAACGTTATAACATATCACAATTACTTTGTTGTTGTAGAACCCTACAAGTCTCTGTGTTCCGTTCATTTTAAAGCTGAAATATTTCCCTCTAATAATTCGCAGCAAATAAGGTGTGCAGTCATATGTATCTTTTCGTAGTTGTTAACAATATTTATGACAGAAAAAAAGCACTTTGGGGGCAGGAAGGCAGAGGCTTGAGCCCACCCAGCCACTAACCTGTGCACGTCACTGTCAAAAAAGTCACATGATGAAACCTAAGCCTGAACCTATTTCCTACAACTATATATTTTATAGACACTAAGTTGTAAATGCTGTTCTCAATAAGAAATTTCCGATACAGAACTGTCAGGTTTAGTTGCTACTCTTTATATCTAAATTCCCTATAGGTATAGTAAGTGTACTCAACATAGCCTAAGAGTCGTGATTTAGTAAAAAACGATTTGAAATGTTCAACTTCTGATGCCTTTCTCAGAAATACTAATATCAGGAGAGATAATTAAACGTGACATTTTCTTTGTTTGATTCTTTCATCATTATTGTCAGTCTAATCTTTACTCTCGAGATCTCGTCTGACTTGATATATCTAGTAAATAGTTTTTCTACTTCAAAAAGCGCTCTCTAGTGATCAGCAGCTACTTTGCCAGACAAAAAAAAAACAACTTATATGTCTATTTCTGTCAAAGATACTACGAAGTACATGACAAATGCGTGGTACTTTCATGTGAAACTGATTTCCCCTAAGAGTATCAAGACAGGTCTGCTTAATAACGGGAGATTCGTCAAGATATTTGCTGTGAAATAATTCTATATACTTCGATTAGCTGAATTTGTGAGACTGAGTACAAGTATACAATCTTTATTTAACACAAACAAGTGAAAATATATGCTTTACTTGTGACACATGGAGAGGTAACTCTGAAGATACTTTAACTATGTGATCTCTAATTTCAGACTGTATCGATCGTGTTAAAGACCCGAATAAATGTTAAGTAAATTATGCAAATGTTAAGTTGTTAAAGTTGTGCGTGTCTGTTGCTGAGATAATTCAAAATCTCTGTTTCATTTTATTTTTATTCTACCCAACTGAAAACGTTCGGGAAGATAGAGGGATGATGTTCTAGGCCTATAGACATCTGTCCCAAGGTAGGGCAGTGGGTGGTAAGTTGAAGGACTTACAATGCTAAACTCCGGGGTTCGATTCCCCAAGGTGGACACACCATATAGCTCACTGTGGTTTTGCTCTAAAACAGCTAACTAATCAACTGTAGACATACACTTCCCACGTAATAACTATAGTTCTTTTCTAAATATTAGATATTTTTTATTAAACTTTACTTTAGAATAAGGAAGATTCCTAGTGATTTTGGCGTTAAAAGGTCACAGTCACCATTTAAAAACTAGAAATTTAGTTTCTGTACAAAACGAAAGCACACCTACAAAATACATACACATAAACACACAATATTTATCAACACACCAAACAAAAAGTTGGTCGTCGGGAGCATTAGATAATCTACTGATGGCAATTTTTTTAAATTTCCGTATATGATGCAGTCACCCCAGAAAAGTACAGATCTTACAAAGACATAAGCCTAACAGTTGAAGACAACAACTTATGTATGACAACCTTAGCTATTCCAAAAATGTGCATTTTGTTATGGAAATTATAAGGGTCAGTGGTTTCAGAGCTCTCCCTACAGAAAATAGCACACATAAAAAATTAAATATCGTGATAGCAACACATAGTCTGATGTTGAAATATATATTTATCACGATAATGAATAGACAATACGTGGATGCTTGTTTGTTTTGGAATTTCGCGCAAAGCTACACGAGGGCTATCTGCGCTAGCTGTCCCTAATTTAGCAGTGTAAGACTAGAGGGAAGGCAGCTAGTCATCACCACCCACCGCCAACTTTGGGCTACTCTTTTACCAACGAATAGTGAGATTGACCGTCACATTATAACGCCCCCACGGCTGAAAGGGCGAGCATGTTTGGTGGGATGCGGATTCGAACCCGCGACCCTCAGATTGTGAGTCGAGCGCCTTATCCACCTGGCCATGCCGGGCACACATGGATGCAAGTTGTTAAATTGATTGTCCACACCCTACTCGCTCTTCCGCTGAAACAGACTCTAAAAGAAGATGCATGTATAATAACATGTTAACAACTAAGAAGACTCATACAAACTTTATAAGAAATCTTGAAAAAGACAAAATATTCTCTCAAGTTAAAGTTGGTTTCACCGATATACTTCCAAAGGTGATCACGGTGGATAACGTTTGACTTGGACTTCCTGTCCTTCTGGATTTTGTAACCCAAATCGTTAATTATTTTCAGTACAACACATGACTCTTTCCAACACCTGCTTAACCTTGGAGTTCATCCTTTCTTGCAGAAATCCAATCTTATCAGCATTAACATCATATCAACCTTTTATCAACTAATTTGAGCCTTTCCCAGGTAAAATCATGTACGACGTATTTATTCTTCAGATCCAAGTATCAATTCATCTTTTTTTCATCATTGTGGGAGACAGTTTTCCAGCTTTCGTTACTAAATCGGACCAAATTATTTTAGCTATTGAACCAGTGACGATTAACTTTCCGCTAGGCTTCCTATTAAACACGTGGGCTAATCAGTTATTAAATAATGAATTTTCTTAACTCATTTGGGGCTGAACTTTGTTCCATAAGTCCAGCTAATTCCCGTTTCCCGATATATGGTTAGCCCTTTGTTGTTCCTTTGACCTATTTGACCTTGAAAACTCATCGGTCATTTTATCATGAAAAATAGAGATGTAAAAAGAATAAAACAAAACTGCTTATTTTAACTAATTATTTGGTACTCTTTCATACCATACAAAGAATACGGTCTCGAACCTACCAATCTTCCACTGATCACGGGATGTGATGCTTACAGATTCTGACTGTTACAATTTATTATTATAATGATTAAATGACAGAACATCACTATAATTCTCCAGGTAGACAACTAGTGTGCCTTTTTATTTTTGCAACTTCCATCTGTTTTTGTTAACGGGTGTATTCAAAAGTAAATACATAAATGTGTATAACTACGTTTATGTTTCGTGTATCGATAAGTTGCGTGGATTGTGGCAGTTAATTAATAATATTTTTTTATGTATTTCTTAAATAATGATCTAATCCATTTTTCATTGTAGTAGCTTTATTTAATACAATTTGTTATACTGTTTAAAATAATTTTGAATATTATTATTATTATTATTAATGTTTAAATGTTTATGATTACAATTTTGCATTTATACTTAACATAAGACATTAGTATTAGGCCCTGGAAAGGAAATGGGTTTCAGGAACTGATTGGGCCCATTATATTTCAACACCACATTCTTTATTCAGGGTTTTTCAAGAACAAGACTGTATAAGAGTATTTCAACCACGATATATGCACTTTATACCTTGCCAACAACATGTTTCACTAAATACAGAACTTATGAAGCCGGCTAAGATACAAGAACAGTAGTAGTCGGAACGCTATTTATATAAGCCTAAGGTACTGGATAAAGAATGTAGTGTTAAAAATATTATAGGCTTAATATGAAAAACCCCAGAGGGACTGAACAATGAATCCAGTTTTAAAAATGTAATAGGCCTAATACTAATGTATACGAGTATAATTAATTATAATCATGCTTAGAAGAGGCGTTAACACTATAACCGTTGTTGTTGTTGTAACAAATCTATATACTACTAAAACTCTGAGATTTTTTGTTTGTTTGTGTGTGCTTGTCTCTAATTAAATACAGCAAAAACGGAGCAAAATAGCGCCATATTTGTAGTGAAATGAGAATAGAAACAGAATAAAACAAGTTTCGTTAAAATCGGGCCACGGGTTACCGAGTTAGCGCCGTTTTTCGGGTCACTTTTCGTACATTCCATTATTATAAAATTTCGTTTTCCACCTGATGAATCACTTTAAAATATCTTCTATACAACAATATATGCCCAACAGAAATTAAATGATGAGATGAAAAGTATGTTATAGCGGCGCGTAGAAAG
>NW_013667877.1:147862-163443 GCF_000517525.1 Limulus polyphemus | reverse complement strand
GTACTGTTACGATAAAAATACTAGTTTGGCCGGAAATGTTTTGTGGGTCTCTGCTAGTTATTATAATTTTGCAATTGTAAAACTAGCTTCGATGATCAGCTATATATATATAAGGCTCTGTACGTTATTAGGAATAATTGAAGAGATATGAATTAACTATATACTCGTATTTATATATATATATTAGCTTTCTACTTCGTTGATTGTAACTATTTCAACTTTTTATATACATAAACATTAGAGCATTTCTCTAACCATTTTCAGCAATAAAGTTGTTGTTTTTTGCGGAGATAAAAACGTCTTTTGGAAGTAAGTTTTCTTTCGTGAAGTATATTTTGATGCATCTTATACTTTCTTTTTTTTTATTCTAGAGAACTCGAGAAAAGAGAGAGAAAGTCAGTTACTTTACAAATAACTATCAATCATTTTTTCATCTTTTAAAAATGTTGAAAAGGGCATCCACGCGGAGAATATATATATATATAAACCGAACATCAATAATTTGTTTTCTTTTCTCTAACAAAGCAAAGGTTAGAACGTGGAAATCTTTTATTCGACGCTCAGAAATCAACCATTATTAGAACATGAGTTTTGCGAGTGTTCCTTATTGCAAAAATTTTCAGTATATTTCGTTTTTTCTAGTTAATCGAAATGGCTCATGCAGATTTGACAAAAGGGAAATCCAAACAAATTAAAGAGCTCTACTCCAAATCCGGTCTCATATTTTCTTTATCTAAAGTAACGGAAAGCGCAGAGCAGTTTTGCAGTCGTTAATGTTTGATACTCTGTCTGCCTAATAAAAAACAGTATTGATTTTTTGAAACAATTTATAAGGTGTTAATTTACCAAACTTCGTAATCCTCACACTGAATAATGTTATTTTAAAAGATGCGGAATTTGTTTTCGCTTTTTTAAATTATTTTTATTACGTTGTACTGAACTTGTTTTCACCAGTGATGAACGTATCCATACGCGCTTCATTCATCTTCCACTAGCTGAAATTAGCATCAAAGGAGATTTTTCGTTGCGTCGTGTTTTTTTCTGTCCTGAAACAGGAAGAAAGTAACGTTTGGATTTGATTTTTCAGTCTGAGAGATTATTCTTAACCGTGATTTCGTTTAAGATATTAAAATATCGTTTCGTCCTAAGCTTGTTTGTTTGTTTTTAATTATGCACAAAGCTACACAAGGGCTATCTGTGCTCTACCCACCACGGGTATCGAAACCCGGTTTCTAGCGTTGTAAGTCCGCAGACATACCGCTGGGCCACTGGGGGGCCGTCCTAAGCTATATGTAAAACTATAAGTTCACTATATTTAAGAGTGATGTAAATTAGATGGAAAAAAAGTTATGGTCTGATCTGAAATTTCTTTACATACATGTAAAATAAAGCGGAATTTTATTATACCTATTAAAAATAACATTGAATGTACTTGAACAATCTATATAAAAACATTAAACAAATTACTGTTACACATTGGATCAACATGGATGTAGTCAATTTTAGTATTGGTACCTACTCTCAAGGTATTCTTGATGATCATTTATTCTTTCAATGTATGTGTTATAATTTTTCTATGACAGACAGTAAGAGACTTAAATCATTCATTCTACAGGCTGTCCCAAAAGTCGGTCTTCATGTAACAGTCGTAAGAAAAACGCGGTTGTCAGAGGAAAACATGTTATATGATCTACAGGTTTTCACTTGATTTCCAGGGATGTCGAAACACTATTACAAGCAGTCCACTCCCCCACCCACCCCCCGCGGACAGCAAGCAGCATGTTTGCTGGGATGTGGTTAAAAGAATCAAGGACACCGTGTATGTGTTTAGATTGAGAAAAATGTTACTCCGACTAGTTTAGACAATATATTATATTCTTAAAGCAATTTGGATGTATGCTCATGAGTTATAGTTTTATGCTCCTTGGGAAGAGTTTTATACTCCTTAGCTAGAATTGTATTCTATATTGGTAGAGTTTTATGCTCCTTAGCTAGAGTTGTATTCTACATAGATAGAATTTTATGCTCCTTAGCTAGAATTATATGTTTCTTAGCTACAGTTGTATTCTACATAGGCAGAGTTTTATGCTCCTTAGCTAAAATTGTATTCTACATAGGTAGAGTTTTATGCTCCTTAGCTAGAGTTGTATTCTACATAGATAGAATTTTATGCTCCTTAGCTAGAATTATATGTTTCTTAGCTAGAGTTGTATTCTACATAGGTAGAGTTTTATGCTCCTTAGCTAGAATTGTATTCTACATAGGTAGAGTTTTATTCTCCTTAGCTAGAATTGTATTCTACATAAGTAGAGTTTTATGCTCCTTAGACAGAGTTGTATGTTTTTTATCAAGAGTTGTATGCTCCCTAACATTATACTGAAAGCTATTTTACATGCATAATGTGTAGGTTTCAGTTGTAGTTCTTTGCGATTCCAAAAGCATGTCGTCTTAGATAGCGCCACCCAGAGGCAATCATGTTAATCAACTGTCATTTACAATTATAACTCTTTATACTTTTTCTCCTTCACAGGTCTTTTCGTATTTTGTATTACAAAAATCAGCAATCAACTTTACGGGTTTGTTTGTTGTTGTTTTTTCTGATAATAGATAACTTACAAGTGCACTGAAAAGTATGTTCATGAAAATTTTAACCTAGGATTATAGTTAATTAATAATATGAATATCCAACAAGTTCAAAGTTAATTCGAATTAGTCAATGACTTCTCGTTAAAATTACATTTGTTGAAATAGCGCAAATCAGTTTAATGATTAGCTTTGGTTAGCAGGTTTTATCGAGAATGGTCAGTAAAACAAAATAAACGTTACGACGACCATTTTTCGTTTTTATTTCAGTATTTTTGTCTATAAAAATAGTACGTAAGCAAGTTTTCTGTCCATCACCATGAATTACTACAAATAAAACAAGTATCATCAGTTAGAGCAACGTTTGTTGTTGTTGTTGTTGTAAAGAACTCAGATTATTGTACAGATAGTGACCTCTTTGATTGATTAAACCATTAGTTCAGTTTAGTCAGGATCGTTTTCTCTCTTACTTCTTAAGCCACTGTTCAAATGCCTTTAGATTATAATCTCTTTCATTACTAAAACCGTTGATCAGCTGAAAATGGTTAACGTCATGTTTTGTGTTGTTGTTTTTTATTGCTGAACCACTGATAGACTGTTTATTGCATCCATCACGATTTATTAAATTACTGGAACCATTACTTAACTTCTGGTCAGACAAGTAGTATTACAGTAAGTTTCAATGTTGAAAACACTAGTCAAATAGCCAACGGTTAAGTAACTAACTCTTTCAGATGAACAAAGAAATGTGAAGTGGCTTGTATACTATCTAAGAGTATTGGGGTGGACGTGATGACGTGCTTGGCTGGTGATTCTTGTACTGTGATTGGTGGAGTGAGCGATGGTAGTCACAAAATGCGAATTTCCAGAATGTTTAGCGATGGTTTCATCATGTTGATGTAGAAGGATTCTTTGACTTTTTTGTTTCCCAGAAGTTATCTGAATCATTGAGTCAGTAATTGTCCCAGTGTCTTCTCTGATGTAGGTCTGTTTACAGGAAATGGTGTTTCGTAAATGACATTTTATGTTTGTCATCAGATGTTCTTTGTTCAGTTTAGATAAGGATAGATCTGAATGATCTGTAAGATTTTTTAGCGGACATCAATGTTTAACTTTTTGGTTAAGCGTGCGTTCTTCTCACTTAGCCCTTGCACATACGGGAAGCAAACAGTGTTAGTATTGTTGTTTTATTTTGTTTTGTTTCTTATCTGTGGCTTCACTTTGTATTTTTGTGTTCGTCAAGTAATTGATAATGAAACTAGAAGGATACCCGTTCTGTTTATAATAACTTGTGTTGTGTCAGTTTTGGCGAAGTTTTCGTCGCAGAGACTTTCCGTTGTGTTATTCAAACACTTAATAATACTGCATTTAACAGAAGATGGATATTAAAACTGGAAATGTAAGTATCTAACAATAAGAGTGCGTTTATCGTATGTAGTTCTAGTGAGTTTATCATTTTGTGTGCCGATGAAAATATTGTTACGACAGCGGAAGTCACGTGACGCTGGTGACAGTAATGAGTTTCTAGAAGGATCGGGGAACATCACGAATAATCCAGTATTTGCTAGACGCCCTCTATTCCTGTATATAAGCGCGCCAGATAAAGTGAGACGATTAATCGGAACTCGAATTACAGACAGGTAGAGATACAGTCAAGACAATTGAGCCAAGCGCGTAAGTAAAGTGCGTGAATCGTTGTGAATTATAGCGTGTGTTCAAGTTAAAGTGACTGTGGAAATTAAGTGTATTGCAAAGTTGTATTGAGAAAGAATAAACTAGTTTTATTTAAGAAAGGACTTGTATCGCTGAAGTTTTTCGGAAAGTATTTCTACGGAAAATTAACCAACGACCAGAGACGTAACAATATAAAGGAACGGCAGGCTGTCGTTATTCTGTACTTGTTATCTGTGAAGTTAAGGTTTTGTAAGAAGGCTAGTAAGTTTGTACGTTTTTATGATTATTGGGCCAGATAACAATTGTGTCATCAACGTATCATCTGTAAAAGCTGGGTTTCTCGTCAATAAAAGAGATGACTCTGTATTAAAAATCTTCCATGAAAACGTCTGATAAAATTGGAGAGAGTAGTGATCTCATGGCAAGGCCGTCTGTTTGTTCAAAGAGGTCATAGTTGTATTGGTAGTATGTGGATTGTAGACAAACTGTGGTTAGTTTCATAATAGTTTCTATCTTCACATCATTTTTGTGTGTAAGAGAATTATCACCCAAGAGCTGTTGTTTGGTGATGTGGAGGGTGTTTCTGCAGACATCAAAACTGACAAGGACATCCTGGGATCTGATATGTTTGGCGTTGAGTTGCTCAGTGAAATGTTGTGAGTTGTTGAATATGGCGTTTAGTATTACCCCGTAGTGGTGATAGAGTAGTTTAAAAAAAATAGTAGCTAAGTGATGGCAAGGTGAATTTAAAGCACTGGCGATTGAGCGAGTGGGGGGGGGCATGTTGGGTTTGTACATCTTAGGCAGTCTCTAAAACTATGAAATACATCGGTTCTTAGGCTCTTGGTAGTGTATTCAATGATTAAGCTTTGGTTTTTGAGTTTGCTTAGCGTTCTATTGACGAGTCTCTCTTTCTCTCCTGTGCGATGATTGTTGAGTTTTCTGTGCTGGTGACCATCTTATTAACTGTTAAATCTTGTTGTTTTAGTCATCTGCATATAAGATTATTGTGCTATTTATTTAATCTGCAAGTAAAATTTTAATGATGTTGTCTCGTTTTAGACGATTCAAGACAATGAGTAATGTTGAATTTTGATTTCTTGGCGTTTCTTAGAATAGCATAAATTTCGTGTCTACGATTTTCTCCTACAGATATGGGAAGGTTTTGAGCCGCCAATTCTAGATTGGCCACTATGTCAACTGTTGGTAGTTTATTGAGTGGGGTGGCGAAGTTCAGGCCCAAGTTAAGTATTTTGTTTTCAATATCGGTGAGGACTATGGAACTGAAATTGTGTACTACAGTGGTGGTCTTAGATACATCCTTGTTTATTTTGATGTTATCCAGGTTCATTGTGTAGCGTGTGAAATAATGGTTTAAGATGTCCACACCTCTTACAGTAGCTGCAAATATTTCCTAAAATTGAGACTTGGTGTTCTTGAGTATTCTTCCTTTTTGTTTTTTTATTTAGATTTGATCGTAGCTGGTTTCTGCCGGCTTCGTCAAGTAGTTTTGGCATTTTCATTTTGTGAAAGAAGGATGTTTCTGGAACTTTGGGATAATGCTCCAATTCCTGCAGCGTAGTAAGTAGGTTAGGTGATTCGAACAGTGTGCAAATTTGTTTAAATTTATGTTGTAATCTTTTCCATCCGTGCTACTTTTGTATATTAGTCCTCCAAGACTTCATCCACAAGTGCCACGCTATACTAGGCAATTGCTGTTAATTTCATCTTCGTTTATCCATCATTAAGACTGTCCCTAAATCATCTGTAATTGGTAGAAATCATTTGTTAGCTGGTGATTGATAAGATTGCGGTTTCTTTTACTGGCCCAACTGGTCAGCCTGTCATAGTTATAGTAAGGCCTTTTCCTTTGCTCTGACTATTGGTCAAGGTGAGTATCATAACATCTTTCACAGCTCAAACTACTGTTCAGAATTAGTGGAAGCTATATAGCAAACATATAGACTAAACACTTACTATTGGAAAATTTACAGCTTCACCTTTAAACATGCTTTTTCTATTCACTGTCACCGATAATGAATGTGCTATTAAAAACGCATAAGCAAAAGGTTTACTGCTCTTATATTTATATATTTTTATAAACTACCCACTAACACAACATCATACTTGAAGCAGACTTGAGATTTACACATTGCGCCATCTAATGAGAAAATATATAACTTTACTCAATATCTCTCGCCCTAATAAATTAATGTTCTGGCAAGAAAACATTATTAGAAAAACGTAATATAATTGGCTGTTAATATATATATATATGTATGTAATACCAGGGCAGGAGCCATTGCTAACACCTGGTTTTATTTAGTATTTTAATACTTTTTTATTCAACTATTTCGAGGCTGTAATTATAATGTAATTTTGGTAAGCTTCTATTACAAAATTTTAAAGATCATGCTTCATATTAGATTGCCTTCAACTTTTAATGGTGCCTGTCGATTTAATAGATTACTTTTCTCTTTAATCCAAACTCTATTCGCTTTACCAGACGCACTGTACCTCTCCCCCCTCATACGTTTATAAAGAAAGTAAAATTAACGGCTATCTCACTTGGTATCTATTACCATTTCTTAAACCACATCAGTAGCCAAAGAGAGTCTATCTACGAAAAGTACAAGCATCCATGGGCATCGGTGGGGGAACTCCCCCCCCTGGAAAATTACAAACGTAACTTTTTGTTCATTCAGTCAGCATATGAATATTTTTTACTCACTTCACAATTCCACATTACTCTGCCCCACCCCCTCCCCGGCAAAATTTCTGCGGACGTCCATGCACGCAGAACTTTCTATAAATTCTCACGTCAAATGTCAGGGAAGTAATAGTGAGCGAAAGAATTCCTTGCGTGTTATATTAAGGTAGAACGAAAATAAAGAGAGATTAAACTGTGGGGGAAAAAACTGACTCAATTACAGTTGTGCAAGGCACGGCATGACACAAAGAGAGGCAGGTATACGGATTCAAACCTTTGTAATTACGCTATGCGCAAGAAAGCACGCAACACAAAATATCGGGAATGATATATTTATACATATTGTTCTGCGGTATTCAGTCTTTAATATTTTCAATTTGCCACGCACTTTGTGTGACACGTGGTCTAAATAGCCAGTTCGTAGACCCCTAAAATTAGAGCACAGCCATCCTCAATTCAGAATTGCTAACCAGAGAGAAATGGTAGCCAGTCAGCATCACTCGCCGCATTTACCGCTACTTTTTTTAAAATTCTGAAATTAACTGTTGAAAGATTTTATAACGATATAGCGCATTTCCAGCCTCGGACCCTCCAATCTACAGCCCGAAACGCTAGCAACTAGGCCTGGTTCAACACAATGAAGAATAGGAAGCATTGAAAACGTTCTTCACTTTAATGGTACTTACATTTCTATCATAATATTTCTCAACTAATAACTCACATCCCTGTCATGACGCTGTCATAATATTTATATCTACTGGAACCGCAATAATGTAACAATGTACCTCTCAACTAATAACTCACACCCCTGTCATGACGCTGTCATAATATTTATATTTACTGGAACCGCAATAATGTAACAATGTTCCTCTCAACTAATAACTCACACCCCTGTCATGACGCTGTCATAATATTTATATCTACTGGAACCGCAATAATGTAACAATGTTCCTCTCTACTGGAACCTACATTCCTTGTCATATATTTATATCTACTGGAACCGCAATAATGTAACAATGTTCCTCTCTACTGGAACCTACATTCCTTGTCATAGTATTTATATCTACTGGAACCGCAATAATGTAACAATGTTCCTCTCTACTGGAACCTACATTCCCTGTCATAATATTTATATCTACTGGAACCGCAATAATGTAACAATGTTCCTCTCTACTGGAACCTACATTCCCTGTCATAATATTTATATCTACTAGAACCGCAATAATGTAACAATGTTCCTCTCTACTGGAACCTACATTCCCTGTCATAATATTTATATCTACTGGAACCACAATAATGTAACAATGTTCCTCTCTACTGGAACCTACATTCCTTGTCATAGTATTTATATCTACTGGAACCGCAATAATGTAACAATGTTCCTCTCTACTAGAACCTACATTTCCTGTCATAATATTTATATCTACTGGAACCGCAATAATGTAACAGTGTTCCTCTCTACTAGAACCTACATTCCCTGTCATAATATTTATATCTACTGGAACCGGAATAATGTAACAATGTTCCTCTCTACTGGAACCTATGTTCCTTGTCATAATATTTCTCTCTGCTGGTACTCTACATGGCTGTCATAATGTTTATCTGAAATACCTATCCAGGTATTTATAATTGTGTTAAGGTGACCTTTCCCACAAACCACTGTAGCTGAAATACCTTTATACTAGTTTATTAAGTGACCTTTAAACCAAATCACCACATCTGAAACATTTGTATACTAGTGTCTTAAGGTGACCTTTCACATAAGCCATAAGAACTGAAATATTTTAAATAAACAACGGTATAAAATTTGATATTATCTATTTTCTTTTTTTACAAATTTCCAAATAATGGCACTTCGTTTTTAAAATCAACTTTAATGCAACTGAGATAACAATGACTTTGGATTTTTTTCTTTCCTTAAATACGACTGAAAATAGTTTGAAATAGAGATATCGTCTTATTTTGAAGAAAGGAGAGTACAAAGTCGAGCCAATACAAACCCAGTTTTTTCCAAGATAAAAATAACTAAGCTATTGAACAAACTTCATCAGACTGTAGTTATATAACGAGTCATAATTTCTGAGGAAAGAGGAACTTTTCTATTTCGCTCATCAAGAGTTACATGTTTGTTGCTTATAATTTATTGGTTACCTATAAATGTAGAAGTTTGAACTCAGTTTTACAAGGGAAGTGAAGATAGCTTTGGTGTTTAAACTGTACTTATAACTTGGATTTACAAAGGAAATTATGATAGTTTTTGTATTTACACCATATTTATAACACGGATTTACAAAGGAAATTATGATAGTTTTTGTATTTACACCATATTTATAACACGGATTTATATAGGAAGTGAAGATAGTTTTGATTTTTAAACCATAATTATAAGTTGGATTTATATAGGAAGTGGAGATACTCTTGGTGTTTAAACCATAATTATAAGTTGGATTTATATAAGAAGTGGAGATAGTCTTGGTGTTTAAACCATAATTATAAATTGGCTTTATATATGGAGTGAAGATACTCTTGGTGTTTAAACCATAATTATAAGTTGGATTTATATATGGAGTGAAGATACTCTTGGTGTTTAAACCATAATTATAAGTTGGATTTATATAGGAAGTGAAGATACTCTTGGTGTTTAAACCATAATTATAACTTGGATTTATATAGGAAGTGAAGATACTCTTGGTGTTTAAACCATAATTATAAGTTGGATGTATATAGGGAGTGAAGATACTCTTGGTGTTTAAACCATAATTATAAGTTGGATTTATATAGGAAGTGAAGATACTCTTGGTGTTTAAACCATAATTATAAGTTGGATTTATATAAGAAGTGAAGATAGTCTTTATGTTTATATCACACTTATAATTTGGATTCGTGAATCAAAATGAAATGAAAACAATCAATCTGTATATCACGAAGTTCTAATTGGTTTACTTTATGTGTGTGTATATATTACTTGGTTAAGGCACAGACTCTAGTGAAAACTACAACCAAATCCTCGTCAATGATCTCATCATTTAAAACTACTATTTGTCTGATTGAGTTAGTTATTTTGTACGTCTCTTCTAACGGCGCGTTACTATTTTTTCACTTATAAATTCTTATTTATTCAAAAAACACTAGTTTTATAGTAAGCATACTATAACGAATTTTTGTACTTTTTAGATGGTGTTCCTGATGTGGATACTTATTAGTTTTCTGCTGTGTTTCTTGGATTACGTGTCTACTTCAGCCCTGCCTTGCACTTTCAATCCACTCTGCACATGTGTCGCTAGGCAACAAGAAATCAGCTGTGTGAGTGTGCCATTCCTAACGCTTCCAAAGCTTCCATTTAAAGAAGTCTATCAGTTCACATTTGCACGAACTGGACTTCAGGTGCTAAACAATAACTCACTAGATAGCACTGCTGTGTCTTCTCTTAGATTAATGTACAATGATTTAGTAACTCTACCAATTCACGCATTCCACACATCAGAGCATCTTCTGACCTCGTTAGATGTGAGTTATAATCAACTTGATGAGTTTCCATCTAAAGCAATTAGAAAACTCTCTTACCTTCAATGGTTAAATTTACACTTTAATAAAGTGGAGGAACTCAGGCGAGAAGCTTTCGAAAAACTTTGGTCACGTTCTTCTCTGCGTAGCATATTTTTAAGCAACAACCATATTTCATTTATTGAAGATGGTGTTTTTAGAAGTCTTTGGAACCTCTCGTCACTGGATCTTTCCAACAATCATATTAGCAAGCTAGAAGGTCATCCTTTTCCAAGTTCTTTGGCAACGTTATCTTTATCTGGAAATCTTCTGGACTGGATTCCTCCAGATGCTCTTTCTAATCTCGGAAATCTGAGAAGACTTCACCTGGGTAGTAATCTCTTTTCGTCTCTTCCCTGGAACTGGAAGTTATCCATAAGCCATCTGGAAAAATTAGATTTCAGTCACAATCTTCTGACAAAAATAAATAGCAAGGTTTTTAATGGAACCTTTTCTGTACACGAACTTAGCCTAAGTTATAACTATCTTAGAGTTATACCGATGAGAGTTTTTCGAGAAATTACTATACGCCGGTTATCTCTAGCAAACAACCGACTGTCTTCCATATCCGTTGGAGCTTTTGAAGGTTTAGAATCCATTCTGGTTGCATTAGACTTGAGCTTCAACATGTTGAAAACATTTCCCAAAGCATTAAAAGAACTGAACCAACTTCAGCAACTGTACTTGCGCGGGAACCAGATTCAAGAACTGGAGAAGTACGACTTATATGCGTGTCGTGAACACTTGGAAACCTTAGATCTCTCAAGAAACTTTCTCATGAATGTTCCGAGAGCAACTTTGTTAACTTCCAAAACAGTGCTGCATTTAAGTCTGCAAGATAATCAGATTAAAAAAATCTATGCAAATGATTTTTATGGTTGGGGAGGTACTCTGCTATTTTTGAGCTTAGCTAACAACGGTATTAATTTCATCTCAGAAGACGCTTTTCTTCACACGCCGGCACTAAAAGAATTGAAACTTTCTTATAATAATCTCGTTAACGTTGATTCCAGACTTCTACTTCCCCTTAGACACTCATTGAAAGGCGTAGAACTAGGATCACTTTTTGAAACTAACCTCGATCCTCCCGAATTGATGGTGAAGTTCTTAAATAGAATGGAATGGCTTCAAATGGATCACAACAAGATTTCGGTGTTGTCTTCAACGTTCCTCTTAGGCTTAACGAACCTAGTTCACTGTGACTTAGAAGGCAACGGCGTAAAGTTAATTCCACAAAACTTATTCAGAAAGGAGGTTCATATTAATTTAACTAACATAATCGTGTCTCATAACGAACTGATTGTAACAAATCCGCAAACCTTCGAGAAACTTCCACGGCTCCGAAACGTTGTCTTACTAGGCAACCGGCTGCAGATTGTTCGATACAAATCGTTCACAAGCTGCCCTATATTAAATTCCATTGTCTTATCCCATAACCAGATACGTACAATTGAGCCTGCTGCTTTTCACAATCTGACGCTTCTATCCAGTGTATTTTTACAATTCAATAAATTATCGAGATTTTCTTTCAATATTTTCAGCCACGTAAGCAACTCAAACTTTCCGATGCACGTGAATGTTTCCAATAACCTAATCAATTCGTTAGTAATATCTCAGAGGAACGAAAGTAATCTTGGTGCTATTCACGTTCGAACTTTGGATCTTAGCCATAACAACATATCACAAATTCCTGATGGCTTTTTCCAACGCGTAGGGAGGTCTCTTCATTGCTTATTTATGTCGTTCAATAATCTGACTGTAGTTCCTTCAAACGTGTTCTCAGAGGCCATCAATCTTCAGATGATTCACTTGGATCACAATAACATCACAGTTGTTAAATCCACGGACTTTCAAGGCACACCACCTCTTCAGATTCTAACCTTAAGCTACAATAATATTTCCATAATTTCACCAGAGGCTTTTACGGCCCTACGAGAAATTAGGATTGTAGACTTGAGTTACAATAGAATTCAGACACTCCCGGAAAGTGCCTTTGTGGGTACAAAATTGGAAAGGATTAATCTGTCCCATAACGTAATTGTCCGTCCGCCTTTAAGGGGCTTCTTTCCTGTCAGGTATTCCTTGAGATTTATTGACGTTTCAGCAAATTATATTTCTGTGATTCAAACTGATGAGATCAATCCTTTGTATATGTTATATTCCTTAAACTTGTCCTGCAATAGGTTAACAGACCTAGCGGTAGGATCTCTTATGAACTTAACGCAACTCATTAACCTTGATTTTTCGCATAACCCTTTGCTGAGGCTTGATGGAGGACCATTATACCCACTTAGATCATTACGTTCGTTTAATTTAAAAAACACATCTTTATCTGACCTGTCGTTTTTTCCATTGTCGCGGTTGAAAACACTGACACTTGCACACAACCTGTTGAGAAATATCTCAAATTTCGCATTCCGCAATCTGCGACAGCTGCGACATCTAGACCTGTCTCGAAATCAAATACAGGAAGTTCCTCGCCATCTATGGATTTACGTGCCGGACCTTCACACCCTGGATATCTCCCATAATCCAATCGAAGTATTGGGAACAGTAAGTTTCAGTGGTTTAAAACGATTGGTACAGCTGGACATGCGCGGCTTAGCTCTGAAATATGTGGACTCTCGGACGTTATATGAACTCAGGTAAGAAAAACGTTCATGCAAGTAAAACGCTTACAGTTTTATTATGATAAATATGGCTCAACCTTTTCCTTGTGAACTTTATACAATTACTTGAACGCAAGTAAAAAAAAATCTAAAAATTCGAACATAAGTTATCAGCATGACTTATATCATCTAGTACATGTATACTGATTTTTGTTTTGTTTTTAGTTGTCTGTCCTTATACTTTTACTCGTAAAAATTATCGCAAGGTTAATAAACGAGTATAACCGACAGACTACTTTGAGAAAATATTGTACTATTGTTTGTTATGTGGATGATACGTCCTATAGTATGGTTTATTAAGAACTGTACTTGACCGGTTCGAGACTAATGAAAGATTTTGAAACAAGCACCCATTTTTATATTTCTTTGGGTAACTTAGTAAAACATAATTATCATTTTTATGACGTGACACCAATGAAATTTTTCAATAATTATTTCCCTATCATATACACGAATATATATAGACAAGCCACTTCAGCTTATACTTCTCTAAAAAAGCGACCCCTCCTAGTGACTCAACGGTAAGTATGTAGACACTAAAATTTGGGTTTCGATACCCGTGGTGTGCAGAACAAAGATATCCCATTGTGTAGCTTTCCATTTAACAAAAACCAAAAACAAATCAAATTATCAAAAAAGCATATTAAAGTTTATAGTTTCAACCTGAATGGCACCATATGAACAGTCATGTCTGACGCCCTAACATGTTTGTTTCTGTTTCCCAAAAAAGAAAGCTTTTCGGAAATATAGAAACTTTAAAAATTTACTTGCAACCATTGTCGTAGGGTCCAGCATGGCGAGGTGGTTAGGGCGCTCGACTCGCAATCTGCGGGTCGCGGGTTCAAATCCCCGTCACACCAAACATGCTCGCCCTTTCACCCGGGGGTGCGTTATAATGTGACGGTCAATCCCACTATTTGTTGGTAAATGAGTAAGTCAAGAATTGGCGGTGGGTGGTGATGACTAGCTGCCTTCCCTCTAGTCTTACATTGCTAAATTAGGGACGGCTAGCGCAGATAGCCCTCGTGTAGCTTTACGCGAAATTCAAACCACACCAAACCTAATTTAAAAATCGTAAACTCTGAGCATGGTTTCAGTTGAAAACGATATTGATTTAAAGATAAATTACAATGGCTATTCGAATTTTAACCTCTATAGATAGCTAATGTGGACTTGATAAGTTTTACTGTTGCTCTAAACGTGTAGATATGTGATATAAAGCAGTGTTTCCCAAAGTGGGAGCCGTGAAGCTTTTTCTGTTGGGGGGGGGGGCAAAAATGGGACGAAAACAAAGATGCTGAATTGATTTTAATTCTAAATAAACAATAAGCCGATTAAAAATTATGTTGAATTAATTAAATCATACAGTATGGTGAAAGGAGATGATATTGCTTTTACTACGGCACTGTTCTTCAATCGTCATGCTAAAGTAGTAGGGGGGGGGGACAACCACGTCAGTCGGTCGCAAGACTCGAGAGAGTGCTGACTGAATGTATTCACGCTCAAGCACCTATAACGTAAGCGTAAGACAGGTCAGTCTACATTTGCTATACTTTTCGTAAAATGTTAATAAGAGTGTTGAAAGTAGGTCGGTACGACGTACCAGTATGATATATTTGGAATTTTGTGATATTTTTTTTTCAATTACAATGCGACACACGAAACAAATCTCCAGTTGTTGTTTTTTTTTCGATAGATTTGCAAAAACATAATTTAATAGAAAAATTACTTCAAAGATATCATTAAAATCCATTAGTAATTATTTTTCGAAACTGATAAATCACATTTTAAGGTATTTTTATAAGTTGGGGGGGGGGGGGCTCAGACTGTTTTATTCACATCAAGGCAGCCTCAGACTAAAAGATTTGGGGATCCACTGATATAAAGAATTGAAGACCTGTATTTTGTTTGTTTGTTTGAATTTATGCACAAAGCTACACTATGGGCTATCTGTGCTCTGCCCACCACGGGTATCGAAACCCGATTTCTAGCGTTGTAAGTCCGCAGACATACCGCTGTGCTACTGGGGGGCTGTATTTTGTTAATTGTAATGTTGTTATCAAGCCAGCTAGAAGCAGTTGGTGAGGGAAAGGATGGGGGGAGTAAAAGAGTCATTTCTACAGACTAACTAGAATCGGTCCTGATTAAGACTATAAAAAAGTCTTAAAGGTTTTTTTAAACTAAAAGTAGATTTTAACATCCATTTTACCTTTCTGATAATGTCGTAACATTATAAAGTAGATTGCGTTCGCTTTCTTCTTCAAATGTTTGTAGTTGGTGTTTGTTTATTTTTTCACCTAACTTAACAAGTTTAATCAATCAATGACTCGTTTGATTGTTTGTTTTTGTATTTCGCGCAAAGCTACACGAGGGCTATCTTCGCTAGCCGTCCCTAATTTAGC
>NW_013667877.1:145547-147198 GCF_000517525.1 Limulus polyphemus | reverse complement strand
CAGGTCTTTGGAGACGTTCAAAACCAGTACCTTCGCTAACGATTGATCATTTTGACTTCACAAGTCAACCTTAATCCACGTATTTTCTCTGTTATCAGGTCTTTGGAGACGTTCAAAACCAGTACCTTCGCTAATGATTGATCATTTTGACTTCACAAGTCAACCTTAATCCACGTATTTTCTCTGTTATCAGGTCTTTGGAGACGTTCAAAACCAGTACCTTCGCTAATGATTGATCATTTTGACTTCACAAGTCAACCTTAATCCACATATTCTCTGTGTTATCAGGTTTTTGGAGACGTTCAAAACCAGTACCTTCGCTAACGTTCGATCATTTCGACTTCACGATTTACTTCACAAGTCAGTTTCACTCCAACGCGTGGTCGTGGAAGTTGAAGAATCAACTTTGTCGCATCAGATCCAGTGGACCTTTGGCGCCAAGCTGCGTGATCTTACTATTACTGGGCACAACTTACAGCATGTGCTACCCGATGCATTTTTAGGCCTACATCACACACATGAGCTTATATTACGAATCACCGGAACAAGTGTTGCTCGACTACCAGCTCAATTACTTCGCTACCTAGCAGATATCAGATACTTGACTTTAGATTTAAGAGAAAATCACCTGCAGAAAATGGAGCCTGGAGTTCTTCGACCAGCAGAAGGAGAAACAGGAGGAGCTGATGGAACAAAACACATAACAGGTGAATATGTATCAATATAATTAGTTAAAGTTTTGTTTTGTTTGTAAACTTGCCTTAGGAAAGCAATCTTTTTTTTAATTTAAGTAATTAATTTGTAGTCTTATAACAACAATGGCTACATGAAGTGCAAAAAGACAAAAAACAAAAACAGACTTAATGAACTTATTTGTGGATTAATTTATCTGGCCAACTTTGGATGTTGAACTATTTCGACAGGAATCTCCATGATGAATGTTGATTCTGCCGGTTGGTAGAGGAGGAATCAACAGCGTGTTTAAAAGTTCATTCTGTTGATTTGTGTAATTACAGATACAGAGCACTCACATATTTAACCAAACACTGAACAGAGAATGGAGAAAGTTCCCCTGTTTCTTTGAAATATAGTTTATTTCTGATCAGTCCCCTGGTGAGCCCCCAGTGGCACAGCGGTATGTCTGCGGAATTACAGCGCTAGAATCCGCGTTTCGATACCCGTGGTGGGCAGAGCACAGATACCCCATTGTGTAGCTTTGTGCTTAATTACAAACAAACAAACAAGACCCCTGGTGAGTCAACGGTAAGTTTCCGAGATTACAATGCTAAAAATCAAAGGTTCGATTCCCGCGGTGGACAGCGTGCAGATAGCCCATTGTTTGACTATACGCTAAAACACACAACAACATTTTTCATAACTCATTTCTGTAATATACTAAGATCATGGCTTTTTTTTTTTAAGTCAAGCATTGCTCTTTTTATAGAAATAACTAACTTGAACAGTTACATAGAAAAAAGATAACGTAGTTTTTCAATCGCATTTCTTTTTTCTATGAAGCTTATTACTTGTTAATAATGGAAGGTTTACGTAGCCACCATTCTTCATTATCGAGTAGATTCTTTCTGTGACTTGGGCTGAACTTGTTTGTTTGTTTGTTTTGGAATTTCACGCAAAGCTACACGAGGGCTAT
>NW_013667877.1:140519-145018 GCF_000517525.1 Limulus polyphemus | reverse complement strand
CCTCAGATTGTGAGTCGAGCGCCTTATCCACCTGGCCATGCCGGGCCTACTTGGGCTGAACTATTTTAACAAGAAGGATCCGTTTGCACATATATGCGTTTAGAAAGAACTATTTTTACTTTACACTACACTTATAAAGTAATAACGATCATTAGAAGAGGTGATTAGTGAAATAGTTGGACAAGGCCAGAACTCGTCCATTTATTTATTTGTTTGTTCGTTTTAGAATAAAGCCACATTGGGCCCTATGCTGTGTCCACTGGGAATCGAACCTCAGTTTTGAACGTTGTAAGGCCGTAAACTTACCGTTGACCCACCGGGGGACACCCGTTTATGTGACGTTTTTATTTTTAACAGTTCACAACAAGTACGTTTGTGCTGATATTAGTGTAAAACTATTCAAGGTTTATCTACACGAAGCCGTCCCTAATTTTGATTGTTTGTTTGCAATCAAGCACAAAGCTACACAATGGGCTATCTGTGCTCTGCCCACCACGGGTAGCGAAACCCGGATTCTAGCGTTGTAAGTCCGCAGACATATCGCTGTGCCATTGGGGGGGGGGCTAATTTTGAACTGATACGCTAGAAGAAAGATATATATAGACAAGAGCACCCATTGCAAGCTCTTTGGCTGCTCTTGTCCGATCGAATAGTGAGATCTCACCATCAGTTTTATATCGCACCTATGGCTCCAAAGTGCGGAGCGTATTTTTATGGCACGCTAACCTCTACACACATATATATATATATATATATAGGCCATGGCCTTTGAATTTATTATAGTTGGAAAACAGGTAAAATCAATCAAATTTCACGTGATACTTCAAAATATAAATAAAAACTTGAGAAACTTTAATCGTAATTTATTTGTAGTTAAACACAAAGCTACACAATGGGTTATCTGTGTTCTGTCCACCACGGGTATCGAAACCAGGTTTCTAGCGTTGTAAGTCCGCAGACATACCGCTGTGCCACTGGGAGGCATCGTAATTGAAGTTCACCACTTTAACATATTTTTTACTGAAGAATCGTAGAAAGTAAAAAAAAACAAATCGAGTAATTTGTACACACGAGTGATGACAATCGGGAAGTTAACATATCAACATTCCTTCAACAGTATAGCCAGGTATATAACATATTAACAGTCCTTCAACGGTGTAGCCAGGTAGATAACATATTAACATTCCTTCAACAGTATAGCCAGGTATATAACATATTAACAGTCCTTCAACGGTGTAGACAGGTATATAACATATTAACAATCCTTCAACGGTGTAGCCAGGTATATAACATATCAACAATCTTCAACGGTATAGCCAGGTAGATTAGATATTAACGGTCCTTCAACGGTGTAGCCAGGTACATAACATATCAACAATTCTTCAACGGTATAGCCAGGTAGATTAGATATTAACGGTCCTTCAACGGTGTAGCCAGGTACATAACATATCAACAATTCTTCAACGGTATAGCCAGGTAGATTAGATATTAACAATCCTTCAACGGTGTAGACAGGTATATAACATATTAACGGTCCTTCAACGGTGTAGCCAGGTATATAACGTATAAACAATCCTTCAACGGTGCAGCCAGGTAGATATGATATTATCGGTCCTCCAACGGTGTAGCCAGGTAGATAAGATATTAACGGTCCTTCAACGGTCTAGCCAGGTAGATATGATATTATCGGTCCTCCAACGGTGAAGCCAAGTATATAAGATATTAACGGTCCTTCAATGATGCACCCCGGTTCTCCTCCGGTGTGTACCCCGGAAGGTAAAATATTAACAGTTCTTCAATAGTGCATTCAGAAAAGACAACATACTAACAATCCTCCCAAAATGCTTTGGAATTTAGGGTCGGTTGTACAATTCTAAAGTAATTATTTGTCAAATTCTATCTAATTAAAATAATAAATAAAGAAAACTTAATATTTATTGTATTTTTGCAATCCCGTTATAGAAAATGACAATTAACGTACACTTTATGTAGACTTCGCAATGTTTGGAGTTGACTTTGATATTAAAGGTAGCAAAAAAAATAAACCAATTTTATAGTTTAAAATTAACTTATTATACATTTCTTTGTAGGGGGCGTCTTATTGGAAAACAACCCATGGAAGTGTGATTGTGATTTAATCTGGCTCTCTCATTGGCTGCGACGATGGATGCGAGAAACACTGCGAGTTCAAGTATTACATTTTGATGCAGTTTTATACGTGTACAATCTAGCAAGACAAGGCACTTGCACAATCCCTGGAACAAATACTGAAATACCAATTATTGATTTAAGACTTAAAGATATCAACTGCTTAGAAAATCAACATAATACAGCCGCAACAAGGAATATCCATTTTATGGGGCCTTTTGTAATATGTGGAGTAGCTGTCATGCATTGGTGTTCTCAATATATGTCGTGATGAAATGTCAGTTATGTTTTGATTATTACTGTTTTGACTTTATAGAGTATTAATATGTCTGTTGTTTTTATTTAAAACCTGGAAAGCAATAAAGTGCTAAGTCTTTTTACTTTTTTATCCTCTTAGTAAGTTTGTCTATTTTAAAATTTACTGCGTATATGTGCATTTATAGAGACACCCTTGGGCTATTCTGAATGTAAAAAGTATCCAAAACTTTTCATAGATTTGCTTACTGATACCCACCAATTACAATCTTTGGGAATGTATAAGCGAATAGATGATATATATATACACACTTACAAATGAGACAGTAAGATCGAAGCTCTCAACATCCGTTACACTGCCACGCTGTATGTGTGCAATACAATACTTTGATGCTGCCAAAGGTGAACACGTTTCAAGAAGTTTACACCAAAGCTTTTCTGAAGATAAATTCCTGTATTATGAACTACAAAAACACATCGTGAAGACGTGTCGAGCCGAAATTTTCATTTGGACTTTTATAATCTGGTGGGATCCAGCTTGGCATCAGAACGAAATATTAGTATACAGTTGGCGGATTGTTCTTGCATACTGTGCATAACTTGATGTTCTAAAGATTTTGGCTTCAAAAAAATTCCTATCGGAGAAATTCACTAGATACTCTCAATCAAAATGTTATGTCTTCTAAAAACCTATCCATAACTCACCATTAAGCTCCCGTTAACTTTTATGGAAATATATTGTCAAGTAATAGTGGTGTATCACGAAATCGAAATTCAAAGCTAACTTGTTAAACACGTTTTTGCCTTCACTTTAATACAAGTTCTCGTGTTTGAAAGACAATTAGGTAGTAAATATGTCGGTAGTTGTGTTATCTTTTGTTAATAAAGTTGTGTTGAACAATTCTGTTAATCTGTCTGTCTAATGGATGGTATGTTAGGACTAATGGAACTCTGTCAGTATGTTGTTTGTCACTAGAGGGGAAACAGTCACCTTGTGATAAACAGAGGGTGTCAAATTGAGCCTTATCAGTGATGTTATCAGGATAGTTCTGTTGGCTAAAACATTATTCATGTCGTTGATTTTAAAACTGAAACCAACGTTGTCAGAACTACTCAAACATAGGAACTGTGCTTTGGGAATAGCGTCATTGGTTTCATAGGGAGAGAGAGAGAGAGATGTGCCTGATAAAAACATAGGGAATTTGTGAGTGAAAGTACTGTAACTTTGTTCTTCTAACAAAAAGGTTTGCATAGGATGGACCAACGCTGGCTACCATGGCAACTTCCTGTAATTTTTGATTCATAATATGAAATTTATACAAGAAGCAACGTATGCCCTCCAACAGGTACCATACATTTACAATTAGTAGTCATGGAAACCAAAATGGGTCCATCCTATGCAAATCTTTTTGGTTGGTCATATAGAACTAATTTACAGTAAATTCATTCACAAACTCTCTATTTTTTTTATCAGGTACGTCGACGATATTCTGGGTCTTTTCACTGGAAACAAAGAACAACTCGAACTTTTCATTCAACTATGTTGAGACTTACCATCCATTACCCAGATTTACTTCTCAAATTTCTGGTCAGAATACTAGTTTTTTAGTTATTACTATTGACATTTCCACACCAACACGTACAACTATCATACATTACAAACGTACTGACAGTCATTCGTATTTGAACTTCGATTCTTTTTATCCCCCTGAAAACACGCTATTCCCCCTCCCTGTGTTTGAGACGTCTGTGTTCTGACAACGTGGACTTCAGTTATAAAGGCAACGACATGATTAATTATTTTAAACAACAGAACTACCCCGATAACATCGTTGATAAGTTTAAATTTGATACCCTCAGTTTATCAAAAGCTGTCTCCACTCTAATGACGAACCACATACTGACAGAATTCCATTACAACTAACATACCACCCATTAGTTAAAGAGATAGATTAGCAAATTTGTTCGACACCACTTTACTTTACTAGCAAGAGACAACACAAGGAAACAAAATATATAAAAGGAAAGAATAAGGACACAAATTGAAATAAAATAGTCATAATACAAAGATAGGGCGTCCGCGAGTACGTGGGAGG
>NW_013667877.1:137837-140414 GCF_000517525.1 Limulus polyphemus | reverse complement strand
AAAGGAAAGAAATAAGGACACAATTAGTAATAAATGTACATAACTCAAAGAGTGGGCGGTCCGGGCGGGGGGGGCGTACCCCCCCCCCCCCCCGGAAAAATGAGAAACAATAATTATTTCTTTATTTACTCAGCAAATGTATATTAATTTTTTATTTATTTCTCAATTTCACACTGCTCCTCCTCCCTGAACAAATTTCTGCGGACGCCCATGTATTCAAAACAAGGACAGCTGAATGGAACTGAGGTTGGTATTTAGGCTAGAATGTTCACAGAGGCGTCACTAGGTGTTTAATTAAACGATTCGGGGCTCGGGCGTGTAGGCGCGGGAATTTTCGGCGTTTCAGTTTGATATCGATCATGGTTTTCTGTTTTGATTTTCCAAGACACTAACTGGGGATTCGGGACAATGTCAAATAGAATCGGGGCACGGACCCCGTGTGCCAGTGACTAGCGACACCTCTTAGTGTTCATATGAGATATATAGACTTTCTTTGATTAGAAGCTTCTAGCTTGATGATCCTGATGTTAGAGTTTTGAAGTTATCAATAGATAAAAGGTGGTTACTAACTTTGCAGTATGTGTGAATGGGGGTGGGGTGGAGGGAGCACGTGGACTTAGAAGTGGTTGACTGGCTCTGCTCGAATCTTCTATATGTTTATAAGCACGTATGTATACTTGGCGCTTTGTCTTGCCAATATAGATGGCTTTACAGTTATCACTAATGTATCTGTAGACGACTCATAAATGTGGAGGAGTAGGAAGAAGATCTTTAGTTTAAAAGAAGTTTCAAATTTGGAAAGAAGATCTGAAAACCAACTGTAGTTTGATATGTGGGTAAAATTCGATTTCTAACAACAAAAGGGAACGACAAAAAGTAACAGAAATTTAAAAGAGGTGTGTATTTTTTTATTATTTTTTTTTATCTATGCCATTTTGTTTATAGCAAAATTACGTGTTATTCTTACAAGAAATTCTAACGTAAAAGCATTAATTTTCAAGGTGTTTTGTAAATATTCAACTTCAGTGTGAATCAAGGTATAGTTGGAACAAATGTTGTAAACTTTATTATTATTATTGAGCCAAATTAATATACATCGCTACCTACGAGGCTTCCATTCAACATAAACCGGTTTATATGTACTAGCTTCAATGTTAGCTATGTCACGAAATAAAAATTTAATTTCAGTCATTTGACCTAGGTTTTATCGTTCATGAAACAATAATTCATAATATGTATTGTTAGAGTAATATCGAATGCTACTGCTCTGTAAGATTAGTGGAAACTAGTCCCTAATAATAATAATTTCAGAATATATGTTTGATTGTTGTAAAGCCCAAAGTTACACCATTGCCTGTCTGTGCTGTGACTACCACGGGTATCGAAACGTGGTTTTTAGCGTTTAAGCCTTCAGACTTGCTGCTGAGCCTCTGGGGGCAATTTCAGAAGAAAAAAAAATTAAGTTAAAAGTGTAGTTGAATAGTTGAATAAAAGATGGCGCTCCAAAACAAGTTCAGTAGGGTTGATATTGACATGGACAAATCTCGTGTTTTAACAGTAACTACAATGTGTTTTATCAAACAGACTCAGTGAAATGGACCATTTGTGGATTGTATTTACGTTACCAGGAAATTACAAAAAGAAGATCCATCACGTTATCATGGCATATTTCTCATTAATAGAATATCTGTAAAATCCGACAATCTTTTTAGGTTTAATGGATTAACTTAATATTTATGAACGTATACAAAAAATCCTTTATTCATTTATTTTTACAATCCATCAGATATGTTTTCTGTCAAAATCTCGATAATGTTAGAAAAAAAAATAACAAAAAAAATTAGGCGTTAATTACTTTAACTAAACCTCACTGACGCCAATAGTTAAAACTCGTTCTAATAAAAGTTAGATTACAGTAAAATAAATACGTTTACATGTCAAGCAATACAGAGTTGGATCATAATAAAATGCAACCGATATTATATTTAGCAAATTTCTTTCATGTGGTTTGATATAAAATATGAACAAAACTTTACTAACAGTGAAACCGTGTTGGGCGTGGCTCAGTAGTTAACTTTACGGACTGTGGTTTGTTTGTAATAAAACACAAAGCCACACAATGGACTATCTATGCTCTGCCCACCATAGGTATAGAAACCCGATTTCTAGCGTTGTAAGTCCGCAGGCATACCGCTGTGCCACTGGGGGGTGACGGACTATGGATCTTCGAGCTCAGTGTTCCCGTTCCGCTCTGCACCCTGAGGCCGTGGATGCATAATAAAAGTAACGGTCAAATCCTACTATTCCGCCAGACAAAAGTAGGCCAAGAATTGGCTGTATTTTTGTAGTCTCTCAATTTAAAATTGTAAACGATTGTAGCAGATAGTCCTTGAGTAGCTTTAGGCGAATAACTGAAAAGAAACAAAACTTCATCGGTAACGGCCCGGCATGGCCAAGTGGTTAGGGCACTCGACTCGCGATCTGCGGGTCGTGGGTTCGAATACCCATACCACCAAACATGCTCGCCCTTTCAGCCGTGGGGGCGTTGTAATGTGACGATCAATTCCACTATTCGTT
>NW_013667877.1:123587-137816 GCF_000517525.1 Limulus polyphemus | reverse complement strand
CATCGGTAACAAATTATGAAGCGCGTGATTTTGACGATGCAAGACATATGAATATTGTAGCATAAAACAAAATGTTATCCGTGAATTTCTTGTTGGGTTATATTATCCGAAATCTTCCATTGTTTCTTTTAACAGAAAGCAACAATTCAGTAACACAAAACTCATGTTTGTCATGTAGCTTTTTAAGCCGAGCTTAGTCAAGCAACAAGTGCAGTAGGCTACGTATAGGAAAGTTCAAGATTCGAAGCAAATGCCGCTAACACATTCTAAACTTTCATAGTGACGGTTAATCCCACTATTTAGTAAAAAGGGCCGGACAAAGCTTTTGTAGCGATGAGTGTTGTTCTCCCAGTGATCAATAGTTCGGAACAGTGGTGAAATTCTTCTTAACAGGTGCTCTCCTTTGCCAGGATATGACTTCACGTGTATCGAGTTTTCTGTAACTCAATGATACATCTTCATGCATTATTCAAATTGAACTGCCAAGAAATAGAAACAATTATGGATCTAATTACCCGTACTTTGCTTGATGTTCAAAATGAAAAAAGAATCCGTACCGGTTCAAAATTAGGGAATGTTATACTTTAACCTTAGATATATTTATTCTGACAGTTTAGCCCATGTCCGCTAAAGATGTTTTGCTTGTTTGTTGTTCACAACAAAGCTTCATAATGAACTATTTGTGCTGTGCCCACGACGGGAATCGAAACCCAATTTTTAATATCATAAAACCAATACCAAATAGCACAGTCTTTTGTTTGTTTTTAACAACCAACTGATAAAACTAATATAAGAGTGTGCTCTCTGTAAACAGATTGGATGTTATTTCGATTAACTAACACCATTTAAATTATTTCTTTATTTATTAAGTTGTAAGAAAAGATGGCTTTATGAAAACGAAGCAACTGTTCCAGAAGACAACAATCAGCATATCTTCTGATTCTGTTTTCTAGAGAGAGCCAGACTAACTGCTCATGTTAAATAAACGAAAACATTTTATGGATTTTATTATCAAGTTTTCGACCACATAAGTCCTGTTTGCGCATGCTTACAAATACTTCATCGAGAGAATAATCGAATACACCTAGCAGTCACCATTATACTTCTCTCACTCTTTTTTTTATGTTAATTACACTCGACCACAAGGTTTGGTTTGTTTTAAATTTCGCGCAAAGGTACACGAGGGCTATCTGCGCTAGCCAACCCTAGTTTAACAGGGAAAAACTAGAAGGAAGGCAGCTAGTCATCAACATCCACCGCCAACTCTTGGGCTGCTTTTTACCAACAAATGGTGGGATTGACCGCCACATTATAACGTCTTCACGGCTGAAAGGGTGAGCATGTTTTGTGACCACAAGGAATGTGTGACTTACATTTGAAGTTTTTCTCTGTTTGACACTGTAATAAGCTTATTCGGAAACTTTCTTTAAAGTTGCTGTATCTTGTAGCTTATGTAGTAAACAAAATAAATGGGATAATGTTGGGGGCATGGGTCAAAACTGACTTTCATTGGGTGGCGTTTGTTTGTTTCAGAATTTTCGTGGAAAGCTACACAAGGGATATCTGTGTATAACCGTTCCTAATTTGGAGCTGATTAACTAGAGGGGAGGCAGCTGATCAACAGCACCTACCGCCAACTCTTGGGCTAGCTTAATTGCATAGTGAGATTTGAACATCTCTCTTATTTAACGCCCACGGCGGAGTTCGTTTTTGCGGCAACTGGCCGCAAACCATGAGTCCTCAGATTCATAGTCCTAGCACACGTCCGGCCCATTATTGAGCAGCAAGTCTTTTGTCTTCTAAGTTACATAACGGTAAAGCACATTATGCTGTAATAAGTTTTCGGGTATCCATTTCTGGCTAGCAAGTGTCAGAAGGTCGTGATTACAAAAATAAGATTGAAAACATCAACCATATAAATCCTAATATAATATAAATTTCCGATTCTGAATCATATAAATGTTTTTTTTTATAAGTAATTTTGAAGCTTTTCTTCGTAAAAAAAATAAGTAGATGGAATGTACTTTTGTCAAACTTGCAACTGTGAATGATAGTTTGTATATAGATGTTAATAATTCGAAAATATCCAGGCCTAAAAACTTTCTCGCTGATCTTTTTCAGTTAAACACTTTATTAATTGGGTACTCTGAATCACTAATTCAGTTAATCTAACATTAAACCAAATAAGCGGTTGTATTTATGGCAAAGTTACTAAGGCTGTCTGCCGCCTTCCGTAATTTTTAATTACTGACTAAAGGAGTGGTAGCCAATCAGCAACACCCTACCACCCTGTATTCACGCTAAGAGATTAAATTTCACTCTCATAAAGTGCAGTGGATATTTTGTTGTATAGTTTGGATTTGAACCAGGTTTGCTAGATCGGAAAATCCAGAGTTTTACCTCAGGGCCACCGCAAATAGAGAACTGTTAAATCACAATACAGAGTATTTAACAATTTTATACAGTAAGTTGCTTTGAAGTCAATTCAATAAAAATACACTGCAAGACGTTTTCTCAATTACACTAATTTAGCAATTCCAAGATAAGCTTTGTTTAGAATCATCCTTAAAAGTCTAATCGAGCCATTCATTCCCCTCTCGTTATTTCTATAACATAACATTGTCGTGTTTATTAATTTATTACATTTTCTCTTGATCTTACAAGTCAATATGCAGTTAACAAGCATTAAACTAATTAACGATATACTCACTGCAATTTATCAAACAAGTGATTAAAATGGTATGTATACTTTCATGTAAAGGTACCAATGTCAAGACAGAAGAACAACATGGTAATATACGATTTGAAGCATTATAAGTTTTAATTGATGTATTTTTCTGTGCTTGACAATGTATGAAATTAAGAAATGATGCCCTACCAGAACTACATTTTCCTTACATTGAAATCTACATTCCGTTTTCTTAAGCTAATTTATAATACTTAATTCTCTTTGTTTTTATTTTTAAAACTTTAAATGGTTAATAACATATATTTAAAGCTTATTTATTTTTGTTCAGCCAAATGACGTCTAGTACGGTAGATTTGGCTGTAATGTGGACCTCTAGTGGGAAATGGTGGAAACAAGTCTGTGAGAGGTGCCGTGAAAGACGGGTTTACCTGGTTTGGCACAACTAAGCTTAGTTCTAATCAACGTCGGGAGCTGTTGGATGATTTGGGAAAAGTGCATGTTTAAAATATTAAGAAATGGGTTGAACGTTTATCAGTTAACCATACAGAAGTTCTGTTTTTAATGTCACTGTAAGTCTGTTTATTTATAAAGTTATCATCATCAGAATTATACCGAGCTTTTGTCCATTTTTTTATTTTGAGTAAGTTAACTGCGGGCCGTTAAACAAGAACTAGACCGCCGGGAACTGTGTATAGAGAAGTCGGACTTAACTGCGGCATGCTGATGAGAGAGGGATACAGAAGGATGGTCATGTTTCAGGTAGAAGTAGGCCTAGGCTTCTTTAAACAACATTTTTATTAAATTATGCGTTTTATAAAGTTGTAACTGGTTGTACTTTATAAAGCTATATTTACACTTTATAATCTAATGTTATTGCTATCAAACAATATAAATGTCACAATGATATTTCAAGGAAGGAAGCTCCACAAAAGATTAGACGCCAGTTCATGAAGATATGATGACACTGAAAGCTGATTGCAAGAAGTTTGCACCAAACATTTTCAACAAATCAAAATGTCAACATTGTTTCAAAACGAAAGAAGCTCATACAGCAGAAGCCCTGGAGAGCAACAGAGTAAGTAACTTAGTCAATTAGTGTATGATTTATCAATGTTAATGAATAACACTACAGACTCGTAGTTAGTTCAGACTAATAATACTACTAATAGTAATATACAATTGTATTTAAAGTGGACTTTTGTATCATGATACTGGAAAAACTACTAAAAGGCATTTTTTGAGTCAAGTGTCTTACCATTTACTTGGATATCTACATACCTTAAGAGTGTAGACAGTAACTATAAACACTTCAATCTATAATGAGTTAATTTGTTTTTCTGTATGTTTTTCAATAAAAAACTTTTGTCTTTATTTTTTATAAAATTATACAAAAGAAAACTTGTTTGGCATAATTTTTAACTGAAAAATTAATGTAATGAAACCAGTTTTATGTTTTCTTTATGATTATTTTTGCTCAAAATATATTCTGCATCACAGTCAGTCCCATATTTACTGAAATTCTGCAAGCAATATTCATGCATGAAAATCATCCAGAGATAAGAATTTCTTTTACTGTTGTTAGGTTTATGCTCTCATATCCTTGCATAGTAAATAGATGCCCAGTATTGGAAGCAAGACACCGAGTGTGCTGTTTGCATTTGTGTTAGATAAGCTTACAAACCTTAAGGTGAAGGAAATTTGCCTTTAAGCATTTTCTTAACTTTTTAATCATTAATATCTTAATGGACAAAAAGTTAACTTCACTTTTAAACTGATAATTTTTGAATTTTTAAAGCAAAAATCAATTGTCCTGTTTTAGTTTAAAGTTATTCTAAAAATTATAGTGGAAAAAAAATTGTTCTTTATCTTTTCTCCAGTTGCATAATTTGACTAACAATATCCATTCTATTTAATTTGTAAAAAGAATTTAAACAGTTATTATCCTTTCTTTAATCTCAACAACTTTAGCTTATAAATCATTGTCTGTTGCATGATACATAAGCTATTTTTCTTATATTACTGATAAAGCTCATTTCAGGTATGTTTTGACAAGTCAATGAAAAATTTATTACTTAAGGATGTATCAGAATTTATTTTTGATTAAAGTTCATAAGGTAGATTGATAGTTAAACAATTTACTTTGAAATGAATAAAAAACTATCTTCTAGTTCAATAATTTAAGCGAAGATTTACATCTGTACGCTCAAAACTCAAGGTGAAGATGGTTGTATGTAGACTTAAGTTTAACTGTAAAGTGAATTGTTGATGTAATCATGCTCATTTTTAGAAAATGAGTGAATATTAAGTGAAATTATGTGAATATTGATTAGTCAGTATTGTTTTCACCCAGTACTGTTGCTTTTAAAGGTGTTCGGTTTTCTAAGGTTACATTAGTAAAATATTTTTGTAACTGTATTTTTCTGACGTTACATTAGACCAAGCAATAAGTTCATGAAACAGGCCATCTTTAAAATGGTTTTCATTAATATTTTGACAACTGCTCTATAGTAAAGAATAACTTGTAGTTCACCTTTATTTAAGACTTTGTACCTGACATACCAAGAGTCACAGTTTAGGGATTGTGTGACAAAGAGACTGAATGCATGTAGTAAGTGCTTGTAATTATTAACTATATGTATAATTGTATCAAAAAATCAGAATGCATACATATTTAATTAGGTAATTAAAGTAATGATATATTTTACAGAAATTGATATTGTTTTTGTGAAACATTAATTCTTTCAAAAAGTGACTGAAATATGTTGAAGATATATCCATTTTATGATGATCTTATCTTCAGCTTATTGTTATAAATCACACATCCTTTAAGAGTTGGCTCTAATAAGCAGTGATGTTATTTAGACAATTTCACCCTTTCTTAATAGTTCAGGGTTTGAGAAACAATCTTTTTAACAAATCCCATTTCAGCAAATGCTTTGCGTAAAAGTAAATCTATGTTGATGTTGCACTAGCTTCAGAAAAAAGTGTGAAAAATAGTATGGTTACGATAATTGCATTATCTTGTTTCTGCTGTAGGCTTATAATACTGTTTTTGAAATTCGTCAAATGAAGCTGTTTTATAATAGCTGAAAAGACATAAAAAACCTGATAAAATCAAATAACCCTTCACATTTGTACAAACCACTTTGTAAGATAAACTTTGATAAATATATCAAGTAAGAAAAGAACTAAAAATATTTTTGTAAGAAAAAATAAACATTCCTTTAAGTTTGTTTACTTTCATAGTGCTGAATCACATTTTGTGTATCATGTACTTACAGAACAAAATTAGTTGTAGTGTAATTTTTTTCAAATTTAGTTTCATATTTTCTGACATTATTTGGTGGTAATTTCATCATGGAATTATGTTGGGTTAACCAGTAAGTTCATATAAAGACCCTTCCTTTCATCTAATAACCCATTTTATGATTTTTGTGTGTAAATAAACATAGCTGGTTCTCATTTTATTGCATCAGGTAAGTTGTTCATTACCCCGTTAAATATTTCTTGTATATATTTAAATAGGTCTTACTCTGTATATTATAACACTTGTGACTCAAAGTTTTGTGCGTCACTTTCCAACTGTGGATCTTTATTTATTGTTTATAGATAAATGGCTACATTTTATAGGGGCTTACTTAATACGTGTATAGACTTTAGGTGGTTTTCAGATTGAATGTTGACACATTGTAAGCCAGCATAGAGACTTTGGCTGGATGACATAAACATTTTCGTTTATATATTTTTCTGGTTTAGTGGTGAAAACTTTTCTTTTGGAAGAATAATGTTGAACGCTTCCCATCATTTGTTTATCTTAGGAGGGATTATGAATATGCAATGACTGCTACGAGTCCTTGTCATATGTATACATGCTGATAAGTAAGAGTTTCTTGATTTGAAGAGTCCGTGATATGTTACTTTAGACCGACTTATACTCTTTCTCTATGCTAAATACATCATTTCTGAGCTTAGTGCCATTATTCAAAATATAAAATAAGAGAATTGGCTATACAAGTTTTAACATCTTTGTATCTTTCAGTTTTTATATTTTTAATGATTTATTACTTTCAATAGATAATTTTGATATTTTAGATTCTGAAAGGGATGTAATAACTAACTGTTTAATCGGTGAGGAAAATCTGTGTTATCTAAAGACTAATGTTATACGCTTCCAGCCGCACACTCGTATTTTTCTGTAATTGCAGAGATTGTTAAATACCTGTGAGATAACTGATACATTATTCTAGAATCATCTTGAATTAAAACTTTATAATGGTGTCTCAGATCGCTATGATATATGGAAAATGTATGGAATAAAAATATGTTCATCTATAAACTACATTTAGATAACTGTTATATCACAAACACAATTTTTCTTAGAGACAAAATTCTATGATTTACTACATACCTGATTAACAAATTGTAAAATAAAACATGCTGATTGTGGGGTTTCATTATATAGTTATTTAGGCTTATTTAATGGTACATTGAAGCCTGATAAAGTGTGTGAATGATAAAAATATTTCTCAAAGTTACATTTAAAATATCCAAAATGTATTACATATCAGGACTGACTTAATATCATGAAATTTCTTCTGTACAGAAATACGTTAAACTAATACAATAGTAAATTAACCAACAATAACTTATAAGCATAATGAAAGACAAACAAATATTCTGTTTAAATGGGTAGTATTATGTTCTGTACATAAAGTTTCAATATGCTTATAAATAGTTGTTGATCAATTTACTGTTGTCATGGCACTGTTCATTTTGATTTTTACACTACATGTGATTCCATTTGGCCAATAAAATCATTAATTAACAAGTAAAACACTTTAAGCACTCACACAGTAGGTGTTAAGCAAACTTGAGGACAATCATTTTAAATTTAATACATAAAACCATAATTATTTTTTCTTGTTCCAAAATTATGTTCTTTATTTGTGTTTCATTCTTCACATCTGTGAAACAGCTCAATAAAGCAACAAACCAGTGTGTTTATTTCATTGGATTATTGCCCATTTTTAGATAGAATGTCAAAATGAATATACATAACTTCAACTTTGTGTGTACTGATGTGTGCAGAAATATGTATATTTTAATCAGGACATAACATAAAATGACTTCATGTGTGATGTTAATCATGCTCTATACAGCAGTTAAAATTTTATTATAGAGTTGAACTATAGAACTGACACATAGCTTTATCATTTTAAAATGAGTTTGTGCCCTACATGTACTTGAGTTAATAAACCTCTGTATCACAATGTGCTAGTTTACAGTTTTACAGCAATCTCTTTCAGCCATTCATGAAAAAAACTAGATTAAAACAAAATAAGACAAATCATACACTTACACTGTAATTTTTTAAAAGGATGATGTATTTATTTGTAACATTCTAGTTTGTGTAATGCAAACTTTTGAACTATTTTAGTACAGAGTATTTAATATTCCTTGTAAAAAATTTTAAAAGATCACTAAGGTACTACAAGGTGTAAATAAATAAACCATTCAGTCAGTCATTTAATTACAGCAATGAAAGACTGACAGAGAAGCTAGATATATCTATAAGTTGTTCTTTATATCAATACACTATGCATTGCAATCTGTAGATGAACTGACCCCAAAAGCTAATCACTCAAAAATATCTTGCTCTGAAGCATCACCCTGGTTTTATATCTCAAACAAAAGTTACTAATCAAGTTTCTGCACATGCTTGTAGATATGAATTATGAAAAAACTGATGGGGCATAGCTATTAAATATCACATGTTTACTGTAGAATATAAGTATGTTCATACTGCTACCATTTACTAATTTACATGGAGAGATCTCGTGCTAGGTAAATTGGCTACTTAAACACATTACTTTTATTTCATAGTATGTATGAACCATAAAAGTTTATTATTTGAAGCTGCTGTGCATTTCTGTATGTACACAGTCCGAGTAAGTACGTTTGATATTTTCAATACACTGCTTGATCAGGTTTTTTGTTAGGCCTAGAAAATAAGCAGTTTTACCTTGAATACAAATGAAATGGAGATAATACTGGACTCTGTCCAGTTTTTGAGTTACAAGCTGTAATTTAAGAATATTAGTTGGGATTCAATATGGGCTACATTTTTAGAGAACAAATAGAAACAGGATCTTTTCTTCGCACACATTGTTAGACAAATGTTAGGTTTTTTTTTATGTGGATTTATATATAGTACCATAGAAATTGTAATTAGTAATTGCTTGCATTGGAATATGTTGGTACTGAATGTAGTATTATTTTGTATGATCTTAGATATATTTAAGTTAAATGTAGAGGTTACAACAGTAAACCAAATATGGCAAAAAGAACTCAGTTTGTCAAGGCCAACCCCAGAAAAAATTGACACCATTACTAATGTAAGTTGGAAAACAAAAATACACCCTCTTTGTCCCTCCCAAAAAACAAATAAGAAAAATTGTAGGTTTATGATTTTCCTTTACACTTACATTATTATTGGAGAAATTTTTATCAGTATTGTTCTACCAGGGTAACTTTTAATATACCATTTTCCCCCAACTTTACATAGTTATTGTTCCCATTTTTAGCCAGTGCTATAATTCCAAGTGTTTATTTTTTTTTACCAACTGCCATCAAGGCCACCCTAATCTTCAAAACAAGGAATACCAAATATGGACTTAACTAAATATGACTTGTGTATCCCTCAAAGCCAGAACAGTTTTCAGACAATGTATAAAATAACATTTAATTCTGTGCTCAAGTGGAAAGAAACAGTTGTTTACAGTTCTTGGAACTGAAGTGATTCAGCAAGGTGTGAATTTGGCAGTGCTGATATTTAGAAATGTTAAAAGATAATGCATTTGACCCTAGTTAAAAAATGTGTGGGAAGACCTCCCCTTCAAATCATTTTGGTCAACATGTGCAAGCATATCCCATAATTTTTCATAAATAATCTAAATCAGAATTTTTTAGAGTAAAATGATAGTCGTAAAATTTCTCAGTAAAAAGTACCGACAAAGTTTCTGTAAGTATACATCTATATTGATTCCATCTTTTTTAACTTACACGCTTCCTAGCTAAGCCTGAAGTAGGTATTTAGTTATAATTTAGTATGTTTACGAAAACTGAACTGTAACTGATATGTAGGATGGGTTTGATTCTTTTAATATATATATATATATATATATATGTTCTGCAGAATGTCTTGTATGATTTGCCTTTCGTTACCTAGGTAAGTAAGGTATTTATAGTTCCATTAGTGCATCGAGCAGTTTTATGTTAATGCTGCCTTCTGTATCAATTATTTATATTAGTTAAAAACGTCTAAAGAGTGTTGTATGGATGTTTCCTGTAAGGATGTGTTTGTTTTAGCCTTAAATGACTCTTGGTTTGAACTTCCGAGTTTAAACCTTCACGTGCAGAACCGGTTTGAACCAAAACGATACAAGCTCATCAGGTCAGCTCAGGGCTTCGGGTTTTCAGTTCCTACATTGAAAAGCACGCTATTGATAAGCTTGCGATTTTACAACATGGTAACCCTAATTTGAACTCGTCTCAGCCTATTCAAGTTTAGTTCTGTAATTACATCCTGTCACGCAGAAAAAAAAATGGATATAAAGAATAACCAGACTTGATGTTGAATATTAAGAAAAAAAACTTGATATGATAATTTGTATTTAACTTCCTACTCATAGAACATTTGTTTTATTCAACATTTCTTTTTATGTGCGTTTAGTTTAACCATCTGAGATAGCGATATTGTATCATTAAATACGCATTCACGTGATAATTGAGATATGATGTATATATTGCGTCTGTAAAATTTAATCTAAGATGCATATTCGCGAACAAGACACAACACGGTTGTTCTGAGAACATGGAATCTTTTAAACACAACACTCATTCGAATTAGTTTAACGTGTTTATACATACGCCGTTGTGTTTATTATATCCAATGAACAAAAAAATGTTATCTTAGATCAATTATTTGAAAGTGAAAAAAATTATAAATGATCTCCACGTCATTGCTAATATTTACCGTGTTTATCCGAGTTTTGTTTGTTATTAGCGAATTGTGTTTATTTCAACTTTGTAGCACTCTGCACTCCATCATACTCTTGACTGTTATAATTGTGTGAAAAATTAAGTAGACGTAAATTTTTTTCCAACCGAGAGAAGATTTAATAGATTTATAATGTCCCATTATTACCAAGAGCCATTTACTTGTAACGTGTACTACTACCTGTATTCTTTGTGGAGCTGTGTTAAATCATGGGAATTTCTGTTTTCAGAAGTTCTCCACTTAGGTTATAGAGTTTTGTGTGGTCGAATGGTCGATGAATTCCTAGAAGTATCGGGAGCTAAAAACGTTCAACTGTAATTTTAAATATCCGTCTTTTGAGGTACTTGTTTAATCCAACCGTGAAAACATATGGGAAAAACTGAAGTTGCTGAATTTTCACAGGGCAGATGTTGTACACGTTTTCCTTTTTTTTTTTTTTCGACACCCAAATCACTGTTTATTATTACAGTATGCGCCTCCTGGTTCTGGTTGAAGCTCGCACTAAATATCAAAGTGGGTGCTCATGTTCTAGTTGGATGCTTTGAGGGTGAGCAGTACCAAGTTGAACGGCCCGGCCGCGATTGTGGTCTTACTAACTTTAGAACTTCATTGTGGAAAGATATTGCGGTGTCCAGCGTTGCATATCAGAATACGGCGAATAAAAACGTGTAAAGCGAGGAAATTAATTATTAGTGCAAAAATTTAAGAATAAATATAGAATAATAGGACAATTTGAAATCCGAAAAATAACACGTAATTGCACAAAATCGACTCAACATTATTCACAAACTAAGATTATTTTTTTGATATACATGATCGTTTAGAATAACGTTTTTACATAAAGCGTTGTTTCATAAGTTACACTTGTGAAACTATCGTGTAGTTAAAACTGGGTTTAGGTTTTTCACTTGTAAGCGATGCTGTGAGCAGTTATAGAGTTACTGATTTTATATTGAAACTTATTTATTCACCGAATTGCTTGTGAGTCCATGACTTCGTTCATGTGGGAACCTTAATAACACACGAGTTCCCGTGTATTTTACATAAAAAATCAGTGATTACACTCAAAGTTCTTGATCAGTTCTTTACAAAAAATGTAGAATTATTCAATATAGTGTAACATATGGGAGCCCACCAGTAATTTGAGGGTTACATTTGACATTGTTTATCAGCAGCATATTCTCGACTTATTTGATAATATGGGGGTTAGAAGGAAGAAAAAATGAAATTAATAATATATTCTTTAAATTATACTTTTCAGTTCAATATAGTTTAGGCGAAACGTGGACTTTGTTGGAGTATTTTGTTTAGACAGGTGAACTCCAGGTCAGTTGATACGGTATCAGTTATTAAAATAAGCCCGGTTTTACTCTCACCTCATCGCCACACAAACAAAACGATAAATGTGACTCAGCGCCACTTCTACGATATTACACATTTCTGTTGCTCACTTATTTCGTGCATCGAGTTTCTGGCTTTGGATCGTACCAAAACTTCTAAACCTTTGTAAAATTGAAATGGAGGCTCGTAGCATGATTAAAATGATTGAATTAACTTTGTGGTAACAATGAAGCAGAGGTTTGTAGCGGCTTGTAAGATATTGGCTATTTGTTTTTTAATATTCATAACCTACGTAAATTAACATGTACAATTGTACAGACTTTTCTCTATGTTAAAATACTTTTATTTACATGCTTTTGTCCATCTTACCAGAGCCTTCATCGGGCAACAATATATATTATATGTAAATTGTTGCCCGATTAGCTATTTGTTGCAACAAAGAAGTAAAAGTTCACAATAATACTGAACTATTCAGGTTCGCAATGTTACATACGATTGGCTAGATTTAGTAACAGTGGACCATCCGTTAAATACCTAACAATAATAAATGGCTTAACAGTAAAGCGGAAGATAACAAGACTTGTGAATAAATGACTGGCTAATTAGCATTAACGGAGCAGAGATACAGGGCTCATTAGTATGTTGAAGAGTTCATAGTAAGAATTCATCATGTTCAACATGCTTCACAACACAAATATGAGTTCGCTATTCTTCATCCTGTTAAGAGGATATACTTTAACCCCTTTTTTTTTCTTCGCGTGATGAAATAAAAACATTTTTTAAGGACCCAGATTTATCAGCATATTCAGTTATACACGTTGGTAAGGTAAGTTGCATTTCCAGCACTCTCTGTATGGCCGTGACATCATACAGGCAGGGTTGTTTAGACAGCAACCCAACATTTTTCTGAAAAATGTATATACTTTACAAAGATGGATGGATGTAGTTTCGCACTTGAAACATGTAGAGTTTACTGACGCCAGCCGACGTCTAGCGGCAGGTGATGCATTGTGGTCGTATGATCCGTGACGACTTCTCAGGAAGACCTGAGCATTATAGAGCATGTATTCATTCTTGCCTGATCAGTGTCTGTCAGGGAGAAAGTATTTCCATTGTGTGACGCCCTAATCATTTGTCATGCTAATTCCAGGTGACATAAAGATCAAAACGTCTTCATGTCGAAAACTGGCTTAATCAGATTTTCGTGATCTACAATAATGGACACTGTGATATGAATAATACGTCTATGTATTTAGTATCAAAATTATTTTTTTATGCCACTGTAAAAACGAGTATGGTTATCTGCATACCCTCGTGTTGTGTTTCATAACATAGACCCTTGAAAGAATGTCACTAACGCTCTTTCGGTCTCTCCTTTCGTGGGCCGGACGTATCTTAAAGTTAGCATGCTCGCACTGTGAATAAATTAATTCACGTTTTGTGACCACATAAACGTACTCCGCGCTTTGTAGCCTTGGGTGATGATCAAGTTCAACGATTCGATCAAAAAAGAGTTGGTAGTAGGTGCTGTTGACTAGCTGTACTACCTTCCGTTTATAAAGAGATACGGCTAATACAGGTGTTAACTAGCTGCACTACCTTCCGTTTATAAGAAGGGACGGCTAATACAGGTGTTGACTAGCTGTACTACCTTCCGTTTATAAGAAGGGACGGCTAATACAGGTGTTAACTAGCTGCACTACCTTCCGTTTATAAAAAGATACGGCTAATACGGGTGTTGACTTGCTGTACTACCTTCCGTTTATAAAAAGAGACGGCTAATACAGGTGTTAACTAGCTGCACTACCTTCCGTTTATAAGAAGGGACGGCTAATACAGGTGTTGACTAGCTGTACTACCTTCCATTTATAAAAAGGGATGGCTAATACAGATGTTGACCAACTGTACTACCTTCCGTTTATAAAAAGGGATGGCTAATACAGATGTTGACCAACTGTACTTCCTTCCGTTTATAAAAAGAGACGGCTAATACAGGTGTTAACTAGCTGCACTACCTTCCGTTTATAAAAAGATACGGCTAATACGGGTGTTGACTTGCTGTACTACCTTCCGTTTATAAAAAGAGACGGCTAATACAGGTGTTAACTAGCTGCACTACCTTCCGTTTATAAGAAGGGAC
>NW_013667877.1:120241-122961 GCF_000517525.1 Limulus polyphemus | reverse complement strand
TTCCGTTTATAAAAAGGGATGGCTAATACAGATGTTGACCAACTGTACTACCTTCCGTTTATAAAAAGGGACGGCTAATACAGATGTTGACCAACTGTACTTCCTTCCGTTTATAAAAAGGGACGGCTAATACAGGTGTTGACTAGCTGTACTACCTTCCATTTATAAAAAGGGACGACTGGTACAGGTAGCTTTTGTGAAACTTTTTGCGAAATTTTGAGACAAACAGGTCTTTGTTACACGTATTTATACACACGTACATGCACATTCATATAGGCTTAATACTCGTAGTAAAAAGTTTGACAAAGAGTTGGGGTAATTGTGTTTATAGCATTATCATATAATGTTAAATGGCAGTATAACCTTTCAGAAGGTTATCACTATGTAAAAGCAATTAATTGTAATTAATTTCTGGTTGACTGCTTTCGTCATTAACGTTGCAGCTCATGCACAAGGGGCGTGTTATTATTTGGATAGAGCTTAAGATATTTTCAATGTAAAGATTATATACTTAATGTCAATATGTCTTTGGGCAAGACTTGAATTGCAGTGCTTGTGATTTGCCATAGTTTCAAAGTTAATAAAGGATTTATACGGAGGGTAGTATTTGCTTTAAAAGAATACTTTGGACGTACTATTGTAGTGGCACCAAGGGCGACATGTTTAGCACTTATATGTATTTGATTTACAGTGCATCTTACCCCAATCGACAGTGCAAAGCTATCATGGTGAGACTTACTGCTGGAGATTTATTTAGAGCTTTTCCAAAAAGCAACATTTATAAGCGATATTTTTTTTAACGATATATGTCCTAAGGACAAATTATTTTAAGGGAGGAATGTCTTTCACGTTGAGCGTAGACAAACTCGCACGGTACAGTTTTAATACAGAAAGTGGCTCCGGATCTATACCCTAAGCCAATCTTGATTATCACCATCGTTCACGGAGTAAGAGCTACAATTCGAAAGAGACCGAACCAAAAGAAAACCAGACCGATGAAGTTGGGCATAATCTCTTGGTAGCAATGAAGTTGGTAAAGGCTCACAATAAAGCCAAACGTTCGAACCCATCAGCTAATTTCATGAGAAAGTGGATTCATGGCAATCCCGTTGGACCACACACCTTCGAGTCTTCCCGATCCGGCTCCAGTAGACTTCTTTGCCTTAGCTCTGCTCAAATGTGGTCCTAGAAGTCGATGTCTATAAGATTGGCCTCGCCATCCTTTAAAGAAACTCGTTAGAATGGGAATTGTGTGTCGAACAGTAATACATGATCATGGTCATCAAATTGAACGTTACCAACGATTCAAAAAAAACAGTTTAGAACATCGTTGTTATTATACAAAGTGTTAAGATACAGAATAGTTCTACAGACGTAACTGTGCAACAAGGGTTAAGATACGGTATAGTTCTACAGACGTAACTGTGCAATAAGGGTTAAGATACGGTATAGTTCTACAGACGTAACTGTGCAATAAGGGTTAAGATACGGTATGGTTCTACAGACGTAACTGTGCAATAAGGGTTAAGATACGGAATAGTTCTACAGACGTAACTGTGCAATAAGAATTAAGATACGGTATAGTTCTAGAGACGTAAATGTGCAATAAGGGTTAAGATACGGTATAGTTCTACAGACGTAACTGTGCAACATCATCTGTGGTGCAGTCTAGTCATTCGAGGAGCCTCCATCTCTGTGCTCTTTCTTATCTACAGTCTTGTTTATATTGCAGCTATATTAAAAACCAGTAGTGTGATACGAGTTTCTTCATTCGAAACTGACATTATCAAACACAATTATCATGTTCCGTGTTGGTGGTAAACGCTATAGTCACTTTAGAAAGATAATGTATTTAAGTACTGTCCCTTCTTATTCGTTTCTTTAACAGCTTTTTGTAATACTCTTTTAGGAAGATCGTATCTTTTTTTTTGTTACTATAATACGCTCTCACAGTTATCGTGATGCTAAAATTGATGCTTTTATTAACGTTCTAGTGTTATTAAATCAATGGTCCCCGTGGTGTGTACTTCGAAAGCCTAATCATTTTTATATTTAAAGATGTTTTGTTAATTAATAGATGTCTTATTCTTTTAGTGAAAACCACGTTTATACTTGTTTTGACAAGGAAACTCCTACGAAAGTCATGCCCCTCAGTGGCACAGCGGCAAGTCTACAGACTTGTAACACTAAAACCCTGGTTTCGATCCCCGTGGTGGGTACATCACAGATAGCCCTTGGTGTACCGTTGTGCTTAGCTACAAGTAAACATACAAACAAAATTGAAGGTCATACCAATTATTCGTTTGAAATGAATAATTACGAAACTTTGAGCAAAATAAAATTGCGCTTCAAACAAACAAATCATTCATCACAAATTTGTTTACTTATATCTATTGAAAATACGCAAAACATCTCCAATCTAATTCTGCTGCTGTTGTTTTTTAGTGCAAAGCTACAGAGCGGGCTATCTGCACTCTGTCCTCCGCGAGGAATCGAACCCGGGAATTTAGCTTTTTAAGTCCGTAAACTTACCGCTCAACTACCGGCGAACCCAGTTTTATGCACGCTTCGATATCGCATCACATTTTAGCAACATCATCTCTCTCTCTCTCTCTCTCTCTCTCTCTCTCTCTCTCTCTCTCTCGTCGTCGTCGTCGTCGTCGTACGTACGTACGTACGTCGTACGTACGTACGTACGTACGTACTACGTACGTACGTAC
>NW_013667877.1:109077-120141 GCF_000517525.1 Limulus polyphemus | reverse complement strand
ACGAACATACTATCTCTCTCTCTCTCTCTCTCTCTCTCTCTCTCTCACACACACACACACACACACACACACACACACACACACACACACACACACACACACACACATATATATATATAATACTGTCAATGAACGCTAGTTTTATTGTATAAAACCTAGGTACTCTCGGTGGTATGTGCACATTAGTAATAACGCGTATCTAATGGATGATGTTTATAATTACATGGGGTATCTATGGGCCAAAGTTCCAGAGTCGAAAGTTTCCAACGCTTATTAAGTTGCCTTAGTGGGAGTGGTTAAAGGGTAAGGTTTTGAAAGTTGAAGTGCGAATTATCTTAAGGCCAAGGGTAGTAGGGAGAACAGGGAGTTTCAAGTAACTATTCTTGTTTCCTAAGGGAGTGTTTTCGAACTCGAACAGTTGTATTCACGACTCCAAAGAATAGGTAGTTTCAAACTTCTCAGTGAGTTTTGTTATTGAGAATATATGTTGACCGTGGGCGAACTCCGCAGTGCTCTTTTAGAAGGAACTTTGTAGACACTTTGCAGATGCTAATTGTAGAGATTTTCCAGGGCGCACTTGTTTCCTGGAAAGTCTTAAGTAACTAGTATTCTTGGTAATGTATTAAACAAGCACTTTCTTTATTCCTTTTCAAAAGTTTAGGTATTACTGAAAGCAGCTAGTGACAACCAAGTTTAAAGTTACAAGAGTGTTACGTCGATAATCACGTGCTTACCACGTGTTTAAAGATTACATATCTAAACGGATATTGTCTCTGTAAGCGCGTGAAATATCGCCTTTCCACGGGAGCTAACGATCTCGTGAAGAATGTATGGAAACGTACACTGATCGTAAACAGTGTTTACAATTTGGTGAAAATCGAAAACTAAATATCTAAAATACTTCTGTAGTGCATTTGAAAAAAAACTATTTTTTACAGTTAAGTATTTTATGACGTAAACAAGTGAATCTCGCAGTATTCGCCAATACCTGTAAACATGAACAAATATTGATATTGTTCTGCCCTTCTCTCCAACAAAACATCTCTACCGGGATTTGCTTTCTTGTTGATTCCATTGCAGTGTTTTATGAGAGCTGTTAATAGTTCCGTAACTAAAAAGACATTGTGTTTACTTTGTATTTGTATTATCTCAAGCCGTTGATCGCTGTGTTGAAAAGTAAGCATTCAGCCTGTCGAAGGTTTCTTCAGCAGCGCTGACTCGTGTCTGTGCAGCAGTTTATTCAATGGCGTCTGTTTTCACCATGTTTATTAAACACGCTGTACTTTCGATAACGTATCAGTGAACTTGTTAGTTTTACGAAGTGTAAAATACTTTTTTCACGTTTACATTCCGTAAAGGTGTTTGTGTAGGGATTTTAAAAAATAAAACCGCACGACCTTGTGGTGTAACTTTTTTTTTGTCAGCGCACTTTGTTCAAGCAAATTTAATGTAAAATAATTACATTATATGTGTGACATGTAATAATTTTCATGTTTCTATACGTGGTCTACAAAAACCTTTTGTCTTAGTTTTTCTATTTATTGTAGCTGTAGAGTTGGCCCCGGTTAGAGTTATTTGAGACAATTATCGAAGGTAGGTAGTTTTGTGGAAACTTGGCTTTCAGAAATTACCAAAATTACACCTGTTTGTCGCTTATTCAGGCATGCAACAACTTGCTCAAGCTAACCTTGGTCTAGGAGCGCCCTCTACAATGTAGCCTCGGTTTTATGCCCAATATCCTATAAATTCAACCTGGCAATCAATCGGCTAGACACCCAATACCTGGTGGCTGTTTTTTATCTCCAGGGTACAGTGCCACTCCCTCGACTGGGGCCCCCCCATCTGACCCTTGAAGCAGGCTGCCGCTACCTCAGCGGGTTGTAAAAAAAACTTGATCAGATGTGGTCGGGTCTTAGTGGTATGTTTTGTTATTACTCGCTATAGTTCGGTTCGTAAACGTTAAGATGTGTACAGAAACTTTATAGCTTGCAGTACGACCCCTTATGATGGGTAGATGATTCTTTCCCGAGATAATATTTTTTGAAAGAACTTTCATTAATAAATAATCCTAGCGGTTTTTTTTGTGAAGTTTATTTTTAAGGTATGTTACATTTGAATGAAAAAGATGGTGATACAGCTAACTGCCTGATGTGCTTGGCTCCTTGAAATTCTCTACGTACAGTTGTGTAAAAGACACCTTATACAGATGACCTTTACGACAGATATATGTATATATAATAGTTATACGTCTGGTAGAGCAAGAGAAAATAAAATTTATCGTTTTAAGCACGTGTTTAATAGTAATAGGCTTAACTTTGACAATACACAACTTACTCAAGATTTTCGAACATAAAAGTTTCTAAAAAATTTTCTTAGCAGCCATAGACTTTAATGGGTTCAAACTGTTGTATTTTACATTTCATCTTGGACTAGCATGGTCTTAAATGGTGTGAAACTGCTGTTTTTTTTGTTTTTTTTTCATTTTGCTTTTATTGCATTTCACCTTGGACTGGTATAGTCTTGAACGGTGTGAAACTACTGTTTTATTGCATTTCACCTTGGACTGGTATAGTCTTGAATAGTGTGAAACTGCTGTTTTTTACACTTCATATTGTACTAGCATAGTCTTGAACGGTGTGAAACTGTTGTTTTTTGTTTTGCATTTTATCTTGGGCCAGCATAGTCTTGAATGGTGTAAAACTGCTGGGTTTTTTGTTTTGCTTTTATTGCATTTCACCTTGGACTGGTATAGTCTTGAACGGTGTGAAACTGCTGTTTTGTTACATTTCATCTTGGACGAGTAAAGTCTTGAATGGTGTGAAACTGTTTTTTTTTTTTACACTTCATATTGTACTAGCATAGCCTTTAATGGTGTGAAACTTTTTTTTTTTTTTACTTTGAACGTGATTACTTGCATCGTAAAATCAGATGTGCAATAGCTATGTCAGAGTTGCCCCAAGCAACAGCGTACAGTTAAATTGGTATTGTAAACTGTTTTGTACCAGTTTTGTTCGAAAAATAAACTTTCGTCATGACTACAATCATACACGTGAAGACCCAAACAGCTAGGCCTACACTTTTTTTTTTTTTCCTTTCTGATTAGTACCAATTATTATGAAAATCTGTTAACATGAACAAATTTAGTGCAAGTACGCAACGTTTTTGTACGCTGTTTGATAACGTGCTGTCTGTTATCTTCAGGTCTCCCGGTGGGTTAACGGTAAGTTTACGGTCTTACATAGCTAAAATCCGTGGTGCCATTCTCTACGGTGGACAGAGCGCAGATGGCTAACTGTGTTTTGGATTGGGAAAATGAAATATTTGTATATGGATTCTCGGATGTCTGATTGACATAATGTCTGTATCATGTAATGTTTAGCCACAGCATAGCGCCTCATAGAATGAATGGCTCTTGAGTTTTTAGACGCGGCATAGCGGCACATAGAACGGCTCTGAGTTTGTGTGTTTTTTTTAAGTACAAACTTTCAGCTCATAACTCCGTCATTTCTTGGCGGATTTGAGATCTAATTACAGTTTTGGGCTCAGGAGATCAAACCCTTTCCAAGGTCTTATAGATTATTTTGCTCTAATCCTGCTTAAAATTATTTCAATTTCGGGGTAGGGTGGTAAAGCTTCTGATGAGTGATAAAATTGAATCGGGTATACGCGCGCCCCACGCTTGGTATTGCTGGCGCACAAAAATATAGCTAATAAAAAGGAAAAAAGGTATCACAGTTTAATTGACTATAACCCTTCGTAACAGAATTTCAAGTGCTCCGGCTATTGATGATTCCCTCTTGTTCGATTTAGTGTAGCTACTGTTGCTGAGTGTGCTGACTACATGCCGTGCGTGCTTCCTAATGAAGCTATATACGCTAAAATTAAATAAATGCAAGCTTTGCGTCCAGCGGAAGTGAATTTATGCTGTAAATATGTTTACGTTGTCATAAGTGTAGATAGTTCAAAATATTAGTATGAAAGGAATTTGATAGAACATTTAAGACCTATCGAAGCTGTAGTGTTAGACATCGTGGAATTGGATAGAACATTTAAGACCTATCGAAGCTGTAGTGTTAGACATCGTGGAATTGGATAGAACATTTAAGACCTATCGAAGCTGTAGTGTTAGACATCGTGGAATTGGATAGAACATTTAAGACCTATCGGAAAAAAGAAACACCTTAGACTCTAATTTAAAATTAAAAGTGTTACTGTTTCACCGCATACTTCCTGAGCAAAACATACAGGTCTACCGCAATCAAGGTTATCTCCTCTCTACCACTGATGTCTCGTACTGCTTGACATAGCTCTGTACGTTTGTTTAATTGCGAACACCACAGGAAAATCAATCCCTGCAATATGCTGTATTTTTCTTGATAAACCTGTTTAACAGATTTCGAAGGTCAGTTGTGTTCATTATGGTTTTATATAGAATTATACATCCCAGTGCCAACTGCCACCAGAGCTTATAATTTTACTCTTTTTTTTAAAAAAACTTTTCCGGGGGATCAATCCCCCAAACCTCTCGCTAGGAGGAATTTCTTCGTCATTACTCCCCTCCCCCAGTGACTTAAAATGCTAAAACCGTTGTTTGATACCCGTGGTAGGCACTGCACAGGTAGCACATTCTATGGGTTTGCGCTTAACGACAAACAAACAGAAGCGGCAAGTAAAAACACTAACATATATATATCAATTTACCGTAAACTTATCAAGGATAATAAATTTGACGTCAGAATTTATTTTTCGAGTTTGAGAGTATTGAATGCTCTATTTTTTTAATCAAAATTGTAAAACAATTCTGTGAAGACAACCGTCTCTACTTTCAAGTTTTTTTTTGTTTTTTTTTTCAGTCAGTAGAATGTATTTTATCATGCTGTTATAAAATAAAGGCAATAAAACGTAATTGTTTCGTAGTGGAATATGCAGTCCAGTTAATTTTATGTTGGCTAATACAGTTTTTCTAACAGTCAGTAGAATACTACTTTTATGGAATATTACAGTCTTATCATATATACAAACATTTTTGTAGTAATATATATTTATATATTACAGGTTTATATATTAATATCACAAACTTGGAAAAATATGGTTAAGACTTAAAATTAGAAAGCTTTGCTCATAAGGCAAGCGGACCAATCAGAGCAGACTTTTAATTTAGCCTAATTTCATTGACACACCTTGTTCGCATCGTATTTCACAGTTGTACGGCATACACACACACAAAAAAAATGTACTTTTCATCACAACCGTAGCTGGTAAAAGTTCTTTCTTTTTAGGTGTGATAAACATGATCCGTGATATAAAGATATGTGTTTTTATAATCCGTGATATAAAGACATGTGTTTTTATAATCCGTGATATAAAGATATGTGTTTTTATAATCCGTGATATAAAGACATGTGTTTTTATAATCCGTGATATAAAGACATGTGTTTTTATAATCCGTGATATAAAGACATGTGTTTTTATAATCCGTGATATAAAGACATGTGTTTTTATAATCCGTGATATAAAGACATGTGTTTTTATAATCCGTGATATAAAGACATGTGTTTTTATAATCCGTGATATAAAGACATGTGTTTTTATAATCCGTGATATAAAGATATGTGTTTTTATACGTCTCTGGGAGTAGGAAAATTACATTGCTTTTTATAGTACAAAGAAAAAATGTAACTACACTGGGAAAACACATTTTTGAACTTGAAAACATTGTCAGTTTTCTCGTATAGTCGTCCTTTGAGTTAAAGTAATTGAGTATACTGGAGATATTAAGGCTCAAAGGTGATTTCGGCTTCTTTTTTTAAACAATTTTTTTGTGCGTTTTTCTAGCACTTTGTTCTATATATTTTATATGCACTATTTAAATTAGCCTAATAAATGTCAGTTTATAATTTTGTTCATTTATATTAGTAGAATATGAAGAAATCTACGGAATCTCCCTCGTGACATTGCGTTGATGAGATGTGATGTTACCATTAGCAACAAAAGCTACAGTGGCTTTTAAGGATGTGTCTATGATGGTCACACCAGCAACATCTATCTCTGTTTCAATAGCTGCACCCGTCAGGTCGTCTTCTCTCCCAAAATACTTCTTCAACAGGTTGGCATAGTAGATCTTGGTCTTCACGTTCACTTTGTAGTCCATTCTGTTAAATACACTCTGTACTTCAAAAGGTCCTTTCCATTGCAGGGTAAGTTTGTTGTGACCTGTAGGCAGCAGAAATAAGACTTTTTGGCCACTTTAAAATGTCCATCCTTGGCCTTCTTGTTATAAAAATGCTTCTGACTACCTTGAGCTGCATATAAACTCTGTCGAGCAAGTTGACAGGTTTCCTCCAGTCGGTTTCTGAAATCTAACACATACTGGTATGTGTTCCTTACTTCTGACTCTTCTTCTCCCGTCCATAGCTCTTTCAATATTTACATCGGACCTCGTACTGTTCTTCCATACAGTAACTCGAAGGGTGAAAATCTTGTACTTGCTTGCGGAACTTCTCGATAATTGAATAATACTGCCTGTAAGTACCTGTCCCAGTCATGTGGCCTCTCTTGGCACATCTTTAGCATGCTCTTTAAAACTCCACTGACTCTCTCGCAAAGTCCATTACATTTAGGATTGTACGGGGTGGTAAAGAGTTGCCGACTACTGATGAGTCTGCACACTTTCTGCATCAGTTCTGAAGTAAACGGGGTCCCTCTATCACTCAGGATTTTTCTCGGAAAGCCTACTCTGCAAAATATCTCCAGGAGGGCTTCTGCAACTCTTCCTGTCTCTATCTTTGGCAATGCCATTGCTTCAGGATAACGTGTCGCATAGTCGACTACTGTTAGAAAATACCAGTTGCACTTGTCAGACACAGGCGCTAATGGCCCGATCAAGTCCACAGCTACTCTGCTGAACGGCTCTTCTATGAGAGGCATCTCCCCCAATGGCACTTTGGCTGCCTTCCATCTAGGTATTGTCCTTTGGCAGATGTCACACGACCTGTAGAATCTACTCACATCTCCAATCACGCCAGGCCAATGGAATTACTAGTGATTTTATCTTCCGGTTTCTTTGTACCTAGGTTTCCTCCCACAATTGATTCATGAGACAACTTCATCACTTGATTCTGGTATTCTGTTGGTACTATGATCTGTTTAACTTCCCCAGTATAACTGCCTTGATAGATTCAATATAGAACTCCCTTCTGGTCCTCTATTCTATAAGTATCTTTCCCCTTTGTTTTGTGTTCGACTTTCTTCTGGGCATTTTCCCAAAGTTTCTGCAGTGAAGGGTCTTTCCTCTGTGCTCCCTTCGGTTCCTGCAAACCTAAATTCGGGATATCGCCTTTTGACACTTGCAGGGGCTTGATGTCTTATTTGCTCTTCTTTTCTTGAGTTCTGGTGGTGACAGTAGATACTTCATCAATCTTATTTCTTTCTAGTTTCTCAAAGTTTCTACTACCTGGTAGGTTTCGTATCACCAAGTCGTGTATTGGTTCCTTAACACACATGGCCTGAAGGTCTCCTACATAATATGGAGTATCCACCTTTATTTTTGCTATGGGAAATTTTCTCGCTGTCCCATCACTTAGCACACACACAAGCGTACATTGTCTGTCATCTGATTATTGGATAGTAAACTGGTTCTCACTACTGCACTCAGTGTCTCGAAGAACCTTCACTTTCTTGTCCCCAACAGAACCTTCACATATTGGCATATTATGATTTGTTGGAATCTCTTAATATTTGTCACAAGCTCCCATCACTATTGGCACTGTTGATCCATTTGCTAATTTGAGCCGACCATTAGTCGTGCACTTTTCTTGTATTAAATTTGACAAGTTGTCTCGATTCTCTTTCTTCTGGCAGCAGCATCCATGGTGACAGTCACTCTTTTCTTGTTTCTTACCAGCACTGTCTTTGTAAATGGCTCCAGCTGGTTTATGTTGAGGTTTCTACTGTTGTTTGCTGGTAATGGACTTGCACTATTTTGCAGTGTGCCCCATTTTATAACAATAACTCTGCTTCCAATAAAAAAGCAACTTCAAAAAGTGAAGAACATCATGTGTAGCAGCGAACGCTAGACTGAGCATTTGCAGCGCGAGACCCTAGCGACAACGGCCAGAGGATATTTACTTCATCTCTCGCAAAGTTTACGATATACAGTAATCCTAGCGTTGGCGGCACGAAGCAACGAATTCTGTTTGCGTCTGCATATTTGAACCAGTTATCCACTCACTTCCTTTTCGTTTTTCATGCTTTCAAGAATAAATATTTATTTACATCAGAGGTGAATGAAAAAGAACGTTGATTAAGTTTTCGTTTGCGGTTTGTGTAAATCTGCCTACTACCGCATGAGCAAAGATTCGCGAATTTTTGCGTCGGGCCGTTCAAATTGTTGCGCACAAACTGCTTGCATCATGTGATGTCAACCGCAATTCAAGGGTTAATACAATTAAAAATATCCTCCGCCCATTTATTGTGCCATTTTCGTTCCCGTAGTTCATTTCATATAACTCAGCTCGGAAGTGTTGGTGTAACAGACCAAAATACCTGAAATACGTCCAAAAACGCCTGAGTGAAAAAAAAAAAAAAGCCAAAAAGACATAGCAGAAGAAAACAACGTCACATTACATTATTTTATTCATGTGCTGTAAAACTTCGGCTATTAATTCACTGAACGAATGTAATGTGGTGAATTGGGGGATAATGTGAATGAAATTTCAGTTTTACAGCGCATGAATAAAATGATGCAATGTGAGTAATGCCAGTACGTTTATTTTGCTGTGTTCGTGAGATATTGCGTACTATTTGAGATAAAACACAATTCTGACTTTTTCTATTCTCACACGTTGAATGGATACATACTTACTCTGTTATATATACAGGCCTGTAACCAAGATATATGACAGGTGATGGTTCTTTTCCCAGAATCAAGTGCCCTTTCTACTTATGCCAGCAAGCATAAGTCACTTGGTTTTATGTCAGTAAACCGCATTTTATTAACGTATCAGGAAATCTTGGATGATTATTTCGATACCAAGTTTCTAAAAACAGATATTTGTTTATTTTCATTATTTCGCTAGAGTACGTCTTTAAAAATTTGCCGTAGTTTCTTTACTAGTATTAGTAACCACGAAAGCTAAACATCATACTTGAATGGTGAGTCTTCTTATTCTACATTAACCTGATTTACTAGTATTAGTAACCACGAAAGCTAAACATCATACTTGAATGGTGAGTCTTCTTATTCTACATTAACCTGATTTACTAGTATTAGTAACCACGAAAGCTAAACATCATACTTGAATGGTGAGTCTTCTTATTCTACATTAACCTGATTTAATAGTATTAGTAACCACGAAAGCTAAACATCATACTTGAATGGTGAGTCCTCTTATTCTACATTAACCTGATTTACTAGTATTAGTAACCACGAAAGCTAAACATCATACTTGAATGGTGAGTCCTCTTATTCTACATTAACCTGATTTACTAGTATTAGTAACCACGAAAGCTAAACATCATACTTGAATGGTGAGTCTTCTTATTCTACATTAACCTGATAAGTGACCAAATTGAGTGACCTTTCTTTTGTCTAAAAAGGCCCGGACACGTTTCAAAGTACAGAATGAAGGCTCTTGTAACTTATGATTATAAACAAAGTGACATAAACAATAATTAATGCTAAAAAAAAGATGAATTTAATCAGTTTAAGTTTTCTCATTATTCACTTCTGAGTGGTGCAACATTTACACTATTTTTCTTTTCATCTAGCTTTTGTTTTAATTAAAAATGACCTATTTACTAGTGTTTACTGTAATAAATACTGTTAATACAAAACGAGCTTTCTGGTTATTAATAGCTTTTACCACGTTTTAATTGGATTATTACTAGCAATTATGAACCCATTAAATAAAATCATGTCATGATGCACTCTTTTCCTGTAGTTTTTTTATCGTCCATCTACTCGGTACAACACAACACAAAAATTGGTCTTTTACTGGTGTAACCCGTGTACTTCCTCTTATGAACGCATGTCTCTGTCTTAATTTAAACTATATCTATAAATATGCGTATAAAGACGTCGTTAAAAATTACTCTGCCAAACGTTAGGCGTCCGCCGGGTTTATGTAGGTTGTAAAACTATCATTTGCGGCGGGGATGTAGATGAGTAAAGGTTAACACGAAAAGCTGCAGAGTATAGTGACATCACAGTGTCTGGATATCTGTTCCGTATGATGACGTTGATGTACATATTTTTTTTTACTTCACATTTCCTGTGTGTGTAGTCGAAGTGACGGTTCTTGTGTTTTATACCACAGTGATTTTTAAGCCTTCTCGAAACAGTACAAAAATGATTTAAGCCCGTCTGTCTCTTCAAGAGCACGTGTGTCTTTAATGTTTATAAATATCATTCTAGATACTATAACTTGGCACCACCACCACTTCCTGCATTAACGGCACATTAAGGGCACCACAACTTCCTGCATCAACGGTACCCATGAAATCACGTTCTAACATCTTTTAAGTTTTATCATCTCGCCACCTCGTGGGCCATTACGATGTTACTTATAATTTTTTATGATATAGGTCACGGAGATTTTTGATGAGTGGGATTTATTTTTGCTTAAAAATGTTTAAATGTACTTCTCTGAATGTCACGTTTGATAGTATCGCAGAGTTATTATATCAGACTTGTAGATGGTAAGCGCGTGGTATTTTTGCACGTCCATGGAGGATACGCACCTCAAAGACGTTATGACGTCACACCGATATTTTACTGAGTAATATTTTTATTATATGTAGATATGTTGTAGCAAGGGTCTGCAAGTTTCTGGTTACAACTGTTGCACTACACCAGCCTCGAATCACTGTTAATTGGTTTAAGTGTATTCTGTAATCCCTCGTATTATATTTAGGTTCACTTTTAAAACACATTGTTGGAAATTATGTAAATATACAATATTTTTTACCTCTCCTGTGTACACAATTATAGTTTAAATTCGATGACGAGGAACCCACTTTGAGACTAATAATGGCTGGAGACGGCTTGAATGGGTAATGAAGAAA
>NW_013667877.1:102330-108118 GCF_000517525.1 Limulus polyphemus | reverse complement strand
TCTAGTCTTACACTGCTAAATTAGGGACGGCTAGCGCAGATAGCCCTCGTGTATCTTTGCGCGAAATCCATATCAAACAAACAAACAATCATTCCACTCTTGTGTAGGAACATCCGTAAAATACAGAAACGCTGGCGGATTTAAAATATATTAACACCTATATTGGTTTCATAATTTAGACCACCCCTCAATAAGAGTGTTTGCATATATATATTATTCTAATATTGGTCGTCCCTAAAAACAGCTAACACATCAGAATTGATACAAGTTTAAATTTGATAGTCTTTTAAAAAAATCAACAGAAAAATTGCTTTTGGTTTCATATTTTTTTAACCATCAGGGGGCAGACTTTTATGTTTTAGTTATGTATATTGGCTAGAATATCAAAAACATAGTTGATGTTAATATAACTTGTAAGTACACTAATAAATCTATATCATGTTAAAGCCCAAATTAATTAGGACTTCGTCAAATTCGTTTACTTGACCCAAGTGTATGGTCAATGCCATTGTCCGGCCAAATTGAAGTATATTATTGACAATGATGTTTTTACATGGACGTGCTCTCTGTGACGTTGGCTCCGGTACATTGGCAATTTTCACAAAAACTGTTCGTTTTTTAATGGTTTTATGGTATGGGTATGTAAACAAATAGAATCTTTCAGTTTAAAAAACTCTAATATCTACGACGTAGAAATGCCATTGGGACAACTCGTACAATTACTGGTGTATCAGAATAAATAGGCTTTGCAAATGTTAGAGCCTTTTGTACATCAGTGCCCCTCTTTTTGGAACCTCGTACACCAGTTTTACCCGAAAGGCATCTGTGGGCTTGTCTCTGCACATATGTGAATGACAACTTTTTCTATCGCCATTCCACAGATAAATAAATGAGACGTCTGATCGATCACGTGCCCACGCCTCTACAAATCACGAGCAGCCTACGCATTTTTCACTTTTTGTCTCTGTAGGCCAGTGTGTACGGTTGTAGCGTTTTTTTATAGTCCGAGCCGGGAAGTTATTTTGTAATGATGCTGGTGTACCTAAACAGTAACACTAGCAGTACATTATACACTTATATAAAATAATACATTATTGCACCAATGTTGGTTTTTATAACACAAATCAGTAATAAAGATATCAAGTTAACATATATACTACTGTTTCGTATGGTTAAAAATAGTTGTTTCGTTTCTTTGATGACTTTCGTGTGAAGCTACTGGAGGAGGGTTATGTGGGCTAACTGTTTCTAGTTTATAAATGATAGACAGCAAGTCAATACCACCCACCTCCAAATGTTATACTATTATAATCGAATAGTGAGGTTGGCCGCTACGTCATAACGCCCCCATGGCTGAAAGGTCGATCATGTTCGATTATTGGATTCGAACTTACGCCCGCAGATTGCAAGTCCAACGCCCTAATCCCTAGGGAAGCTAAGCACCCAACAATAGTCGAACAAGCATAGGAAATGTAGGGTATCGACTATAAGGAATATGATAATCCCTTGTTTATTGAAAGTAGGCGACAGTTGCCGCCCTCCATAGCAGGAGAAAACGAAAAGGATTTTCGTTTATCCTCATGATTAATATACAACCTCCCCACTGCAAGAGGCCAGGTTGTAATGAAAGCAAAGGGGACGAAATACATCTTTTTGAGTTAAACTTAAACTAGATTAAATAAGACCTAGTTGAAACTATTGTGATGGATTTAGACTGTTTAATAGAAATGGATCTGCGATATAAAACAGAATGAACAGTGTTCATGCTATAAAACACGTGACTACGGGACATGACGTCACTCTGTAAATCAATGCATCAGATTTCTATAGTAGAACACCAGAGTCTGAAATTTTATGGTAAGTTAATCGAATACCAAGTACGCGCTTATATTCTCAAATGGAGGTTGTTAAAACTAAAATCTTGAGCTATTTTCGCGGTTTTTAAACTCACTTTTTTTTTTCATTACTTGCTGTGTTATAATTTTAAAATAGCAGTGGTGTCATTCTTGGCTGTGTTTGAAGGCTGGACAATGACTATGGTCACTGTTACTTTATGCATGGGGATGGATATCTAGGGAAAATGGATTTTGTTCTTTTCAAAAAGTAAAAAGATAAAAATCTAGCCTACTAGCAATCCGCTTTAGGTGCGCGCACAGTAACAAACTTCGTCGTGGATGGATACACACAAATGGAAGTGAACATTTTGTTCAGCTTGATTTGTGCAACGCTATCTCCACTGTGCTAGAGAGTATCAGCGAAAAGTGAACTATTATTAATATCAGAAACTGCTTGCTGTTGAGTGAAAAATAAAGGAAAATTGAGGTTTATTTATTCATCTTTGTTTTAATACTTTTATTAAGTTTCTTTGTAAAATCTCGAGATATATATAATATACTGGATCTAACACCTTTTGAATTTTGTTATGCCTTTCTCGGTTATCACTTAAAGCCACAGGCACGAGTCTTCTGGGGTGGTTAAACAGCTGAGAATTTTAGAACGAGCCACATTCTCCAGTACCTAATACTTACCCATATAATGGATACCAACCCCCCCTTCCCCCTCATAAAAAAAAAGAAAAAACAAAAGCGTCGAAACCTACAAGGTATCATTTCAGAACATATCCCATAATGCCTCAAGTTAACAGTACCTTTCTAAGCCTTGCAATGTTGTGAAATAACAGGTTTCTAAGGCATATTCCGGCGGTCCGGTTATCTCTGTGAAGAAATGATGCACTGCTCTTTATATATTTACGAAATACAATTTGCAAAACAATTTTTAAGAAATGTCCTGGTCTTAGCAGAACCTCTAGAAGGGGGAGGGACTAATGACGTATGTATGGATATTATTTAACACTCATTATTGTAATAAGCGAATTTCATATGAAAAAAAAGGAAGTTTTCTCTCAGTCATAATTGGTTTAATTTACTATAAAAATTACCATATACTGATAAAACTAAGATTTCGGTAAGAATTAAACTTGCCCAGTCATTACTTTGAATAGATTTACCTTTATCTTCAAAGGCAAGAAATGAAAAGCGCAAAATGTATTAGTATATGGTAGTTTTTAATATTTGGTATACATATATTGTGTACTTCTAAAAGTCCGGTATTGTCGCTCATTGTATTTGATGTAATTCAGGATATAGCGTACAGCTCTCAATATATATTCTGCGACAAACCACACACGTTGCCCATGTACAGAAGTCATGTGAGAAAACGTACGATCTCTGGCCATAGAAGAAATAATAAAAAGATTTCCATAAATGGAACCAGATCATTAAATTCTATATAAGCCGTTGACAGTTTTAATCATCTCACATCTTTAGCGGTGAGTAATTAGAGCTTTTTGTTGACTGTCTCACATTTCACGAACAGAACAGCAGGCCCATGGAATGCGCACATTTATAAACATGCTCTTTTTCATCCTTTAACCAGTCTTCCTTTATTTAATACACACACACACTTAGAGCATTGAACTTTAGTTGGTCGAAGTTAGAGGTCTTGAATCAACTTTTTGACAGCTTTGGACCTGGTAGGTCAGAGACTTGAGGAAGACCGTGTCTTTTTTTTTGATATTCCTCTTTCCACACGGCCATAATATAGGGCTAAGTTGTTTTTTGTTTTTTTTTCCTAGTTATCTCATGTGTATTTCTTACAGAACGTCGCGCTTAAGTTGTATCCTAAAATGGACAAAGTGCATGACTGACATTACAGATTAGCCTTCGTGTCAAAATGTTAAGTACATTAAGTGATTGTGGTTTTCCGCAGAGTATAATATTTATAGTAAGTAACTGATAAAGTTTTAATGTACGGTTTAGCAAAAGTTGTGACCCTGTGATACAGTATACTTTCTTCTCGAGCAACGCTGTAATATATTTATATACATGCCTTGGATATCAGTCATTATTACAATTATCTGACGAAATTTTTAATTTTTATTTTAAAAAAAAACTGATAACCTTATGCAGTTTATAGTGGAACGCTGTAGCTCGATGAACCTGGCTTCTTTTCAGCCGCGGCATAGCGGCTTATAGAATGGCTCTGAATTTGTTTTTTTTTTCAAATACAAACTTTTAGCTCATAGCTCCGTCATCTCTTGACGGATTTGAGATATAATTACAGTTTTGGACTCGGGAGGTCAAACTCTTTCGATTGGTGTATTTGTCCAAGTCCAAGGTCTCGTGGATTAATTTTTGTGTGTGTGTGTTTTATAGCAAAGCCACATCGAGCTATGTGCTGTGTCCACCGAGGGGAATCGAACCCCTGATTTTAGCATTGTAAATACAAAGAATTGTAGCTGTCCCACCGGGGGACCTAGTAATAATAGTAAAAAAAGAATTTTAAACGCCACGGCTATTGAGGTTTCTCACTTGTTTTCTCTCTCTCTCAAGTTTTGTCGTAAATATATTATGTGTTCCGTATATAACTAGCTAGCTTGCAAGTCAGTTTGCTGAAGCACAGTGAATGTGTATACAACTAGGGGCAAAGCACGTGCCAAAAAGTATAGTAACATTTTAATGTCGAGTTCGAATACCAGTACAGCTTTGTCTTGCTCGTATGAAGTGTCAAAATATAAGGGTAGGATTTCCGAGAGTTTGGCGTTGTTAATACCCGTTATGATTTTAAAGAAGGTTTTATTCTTTAGTTCTTGCATATTCCACAGTGTATATGAATAAAGACAGGATAGTTCTTACACCTGCCATTTATTTGGCCCAGAGACATGGGTGAAAAGAACTGCCTGCTCATAGAAAGGCCGATCAAGACAGGTCGAAACGCTCGTGGTATGAGGTTCGGTTTGTTGTAATTCAGTGGTTTTTAGCTTCTTTAATGATGTCACTAACTCGGAGCTACACCTGGTTTGGCGCACCCCTGCGTGCGCTTCGCATGATTGCACATGCAACCCAGGGCGGGAGGATGGTTGGGTTCACAACTGACCTTGACGGAGAAAAAAAATTAGCGAAAGAAACGAATCTGTCGTGATTTTAAACTCCGGTACAGAATACCGCCCTGTACTGAAACTATGCCGTAAGCTGTATCAACGCTTGTACTATGCCGTAAGCTGTATCAATGCTTCATATTTCTACCCGTATCCAGAAGCTTAGGATTTTTTTCTTCTTTAAATGTTTATATGTATATATATATGTATGTATGTATGTATGTGTGTGTGTGTGTGTGTGTGTGTGTGTACACACGTTAAATCCTATAGAAATATGCACGTCTGTCAGTCAAAAAGCAGTGATAGTAAGTCCAGCACAGGTAAAAATTCCCATACAATTTTGTTCCAATATAGCAGACAGACATTTTAACTTGGAAGTGATAAACCTTCATATAATAAACCAAATAAATTACTTATTGTTTACTCCATTTTGAGGAACATGTGATAGATTTTAACCGGCGTATCTAATTCAACTGACTTTAACATACAGCACGTAGGTAAAATACAATAATGTCACAGCTTTTACCGTTTATAATTTTTGGAGAAATCAAATTGTTTAGTCATTAATCAAAGTTGTAGTACAGACAAGCAATTCTATACAAAAATTGTGCAATTATAATCATGCTTCGTCAGCTGATAAAAGGCTTTCAGACCATAACTTGTTGGTGTAGCAAATGGTTTGTATAAATAGTGTTCCTTTCACTACTGTGTAGGCCCGGCATGGCCAGGTGGTTAAGGCACTCGACTCGCAGTCTGAGGGTCGCGGGTTCGAATCCCCGTCACACCAGCCGTGGGGGGCGTTATAATGTGACGGTCAATCCCACTATTCGTTGGTAGAAGAGTAGCCCAAGA
>NW_013667877.1:90835-101379 GCF_000517525.1 Limulus polyphemus | reverse complement strand
AGATAGCCCTCGTGTAGTTTTGCGCGAAATTCATAAACAAACAATTCACTACTGTGTTTGTTGTATGTATCCCAATCGGTCTGAAGAACTCTGGATTGAGCGAAACGCATCGTCGGCAGTGAATATGGCGAATATAATGTGAATTGAATGCTGTTATAATACCCTCTTCTAACTCTTTAAAATCCCTAGGTAGTGTTTAAAAATATAATAGGCCACCAATGTCTTGTGACAGGTTGTTAACGGCTAGTTAAGATCGATCTCCAACTACAAGTTTCTTCAGGGTGTCCGTGTTTATATCTGCATGATTGGCTCTCCGTGACTGAGATGTATTGAATCAAGTATTTTTCAAAATAGGTAATTGAAATCTGAAAATGAACATAATTTTTTTTGGGGGGAGAGGGGAAGAAGTTAGGAGGTCATTAGTTTCATACGAGGAAGCTATTTTTGTTGTTGTTGTTACGGTTTAGGTGTTTATCACATGTTTTTTAATGTTTAATCAATTGGTTGTTCTAGCAAGTTTAAACAGCATGCACCATACTGGTGTTAGCTTCAACGCACAGAATTAAAATTTTGTGAACTTTTGAAATTTTAACAAAGTACGAACACTAGGTGTGTGCTTAAAGCTATCATGAATAACAATGATCGTGAGAGGCTACATCATTCCCACAACAGTGTTATGAGAATATCATTGTTGAAATTTGAGATTACTTATAGTATTTGATTAGTGTCAGTTTTTATATCCATTGTTCGAAACAATAAAACTTGATACAATGATATGTGATAAAGGAAAAGGGACACGTGTTAGCTCTGAAAAGGTATTAACACGTGCCACATGCCTCGTTTGTACACGAGTTTGCAGTTCGGGACGTGAATATAGCTTATGATTAAGTTTGATACAGTGGTTTTCGTACCGTTAAAGTGGAGTTAACTTTCCTGATACAGTGGTTTTTTCTAACCGTTAGATTTAAAGTGTCCGCAAAATGCGTTTTACCATTCTGTGCTAACCGCGTTTACTACATACGTTTCTTTCTATATTGATTAAATACTAATGACGCTTAGAAATCCCATAATATAAAAACAAATAAAAACTTTCATCCTCTGAAGGATGACGAAGGAAGATATATATATATATATATATACGTATCAAACAAATGCCCCCTTTCTTAAATGATTTTTAAGTGAAAATCATTTAGTTTTATCCATACATAAATGTAAATACAGAGAGATTACCGAACTCAAAGGTAGTAAATGTATTCTGCAACTTGATCTCAAGAAAGCGTGAATTAGTTATCATTTAAGCTAAACCAAAATCATAAGTTGTGATAAGTAAAAATGTCTGTATATTTAACTTTCCATCCTGAACAGTCACCAACGTAAAGTTAACTCCATTTTAACGGCACAAAACCACTGTATCAGTAAAGTTAACTTCGTTTTAAAGTATGTGCCTGTTTATGTTTGTCCTTTAAAATATTGAAACGTATTTAAGATTCGACCGTGAAAATTGTTTTAGAATTTTATACATAATAATTACTCGGATCTTATTTAGTGAAAATGTTACATAAAAAGTTGTGAGGCAACAACCATGACGAACTATCAGTAAAGTTAGGCAAGATGTGCCTCAGTGGTCAACATTCCGGACTATGGATCCTCAAAATCACGCTCCGCATTCTTGAGCAGTTGGTGCTATACAAGAGTGAAGGCCAAATCCCACTATTGGAATAGTGAGTTGGCGGTCGGTGTTGTTGGCTAACTGCCTCCCTTCTATCAGTTCAAAATTAGGGACGCAGATATCCCATATGTAGCCAGTAAATACTGTCGTTTTGAATTTATTTCCTAATTATTTTATTACAAGTTACAATACTTGAGGATGATCGAAACGCCGTACCTGTAAACAAATCTTTCTTACTGTAAAAGCTGTAACTTGTAATAAGGTACATATATATATATCAGTAAAGTATCCCCCTTTAATGTATGTTTCTGTTTATGTTGGCACATGAAAATATCCTCGAAATCCACATGTTTTAAAGATTAACTGCGAAGTTTTTTTTTAACGATTTTATGCTTAACGGTTATCCAAATTATATTCAATGAAAGTGCTACATAAAAATATATGAGGCAATAATTTTGACGAACAGTATAAAAAGTAGTGAATATCTGAAGCATGATGATTAAGTAGTACTTATAATGTGGAAACAATGTTCCAGTGACATGGGCTCAGAACATTTTATCAAAAATAATGGTAATTATATGTCTCACATAATCAAATGGAAATGGTATTGTACACAAAAGCTAATTTGACGTATTATTGTGGCTAAAATTACACACGCCATGAACAAAAATCTGTGCATGACACTGAAACTCGTATTCGGTTACAGTGAAAACTATTGTGAAGAGTAACGTTTCATAGTAGATGTCGCTCCCATCTCTGTGACGTAGTGACCTAATCAGTGAGTAGGTAGTATTTTACCTCGTTGCCAAAGTTTACGTCATTGCCGTAAGCTTTTATCCATGAAAGATGATAAAGATAAGATTACTAGGCCAAGGTGTACACCTGTTATCTGACAGTGCAATTGTTCGAGATGTTAGTTGAGAAGAAAAGAGAAAAAGATGGTCTTTCTTTCAGAAGACATTTTAAGTCTTTATTATGGACCTTTTGTTGCATGAAATAAGTTGAATGAGACAGCATGAACTGTTGTCTTTAATCCAAAACGAAGGTGTAAGATACTTATAGTACCTGATGTTGCTATTGGAGGGAATAAAGATATGTATGTGATCTTCTCTACAATGAACTTGAAAGACAATGTTATAATTATGTTTCCGCAGAGAGTCATACTGTTTTTCTATTGTTTCTTTTTCTTCCAAAAACTTTTCAGTCGACCGCTATTCCTTCATTTCTCAGCTTAGTGATTTGAAACTTTGTAGGGTTATACCTTGATCCAATACGCTGAGGCACCTTTTTAATTTTTTTATATTATTTAGGCATTTTTAAAGATTTTGTGTGATCTAATGCCAAACAATCCAAAAATGTACATTTTGGGCTCCTTTGCAGTCATATTTACAGCAATCAAGATCGAAATTATTACAAATGTTAAAAAGGCTTAAACATTCACGGGCGAATGCAACGTGTCACCACTACGCAATTTCAACACGGCCAATTCTGACACCAGAAAAATCGTGAATAACACTGAAAAATATAAATCTGTCTATGTCACTGCTTGTACTAAATCTCATGTGAGTTGGTTGAAATACACATGAATGGTTCACGAAAACTCCAAATTGTTCTTTCCCCGCTAAAATATTGAGCAAAAGAAGAAAATTGTTTAAGTATATGTTTGAGACTTCAAAGAGTATCTTTGTACTAAATCCTACGGAAGTTGGTCGAAATATGGTTAAGTAAGTGACCAAAACATATCGCACTATTTTGTATGTATATGTTTGAGGGGATTTAGTACAAAGATACTCCTTGAAGGTCTCAAACATATACATACAAAATAGTGCGATATGTTTTGGTCACTTACTTAACCATATTTCGACCAACTTCCGTAGGATTTAGTACAAAGATACTCTTTGAAGGTACGGAAGTTGGTCGAAATATGGTTAAGTAAGTGACCAAAACATATCGCACTATTTTGTATGTATATGTATGGGACCTGTAAAAAAAACGTATATAAATTGATCAAAAACTCCAAAATTGTGATTTTTTGTGAGCTCTGCCCCCCCCCCCCCCCTAAAAACACTCAAAATGGGCAGATCCAACTTTGTATGTTAATGTGTTTGGCGCATGAAAATTTATATTTCTGACAATTTTCATCTTGATTGCTGTAAATATGACCGTATAGGAGCCCAAAATATACATTTTTGGGGTTGTTTGACTCTTGACTACATAAGATTCTTATGAAGGCCTAAATCAAAGAAATGAAAAAGTTTTCTGGGCATTCGCTCAGAAACCAAGGTATAAACCCTTCCAAGTTTCACGTCAATCCACTAAGAAATGAAGGAATAGCGGTCGATTGAAAAGTGTTTGGATGAAGAAGAAGAAACAACAGTAAAACTATCTCTCTATGGAGACATAAATGTTCATTTATCTGATTTGAGTTTTTTTTTTTTTATCGGAGTCAGAGCGCACAAAAAGCATAATTTTATGGGGTTTGGTCAATTACTCGGCTGTATTTTGACCAATTTACGTGGAATTTAGTAAAAAAAGATACTTTTCTACGGGCAAAACGCGTTGACAAACAAAAATGTTGGATTTGCCTATTTTTAGTAATTATAAAAAAAAAGCATAATTTTAGGGATTTTTGACAATTACCCAGCGTATTTCAGCCAATTTACATGGGATTTGATACAAAGATACTTCTTTACATGTTCCATACATTTACATACAAAAATGTGGATATGTCCATTTGTGGTAATTTTAAGGTGGTCAAAAGGTTAAATAAACCGATAATTTTAAGGGTTTTGGTCAATTACTTTGCTTATTTACGACCAATTTACATGGGATTTGGGAACAAAGATACCTTATTGCTGTTCCCAAGAAGTGATATAGACAGTTTTCGATTATTCTGCGTTTTTCACAAAATTTCTGTTGTCAAAATTGGCCATGTTGTGATTGCATGGCGGGAGATATGTTGCATTTGCCTCTTTAATTAATACCGTGTCAGTGTACTCAGGAAATGCACACGAACGTAACATTTAAAAATGTGATGCGTGTGTCTTACGTAAGTCAGTTTTTGAATTTTGGAAAAACATTTTTTTATCAAGAGACTGGAAATATTTCAAATTTCACAACATGATTGCGCAGTGCTTCTAATATTTTGAACAGAAATTATACGTATAGCTAACCCTAACATGAAATGTAAATAACGAAACTTTTTCTTTAAATAAAATGTTTGTTTGCGATTAAGAGTTTACAGTAATTAGAGGACATACCTTCGCATTCTGTAACGTTATTATACATAAACTGCTTTGTTCTAGTGATTTAAGCTAGTACAGCTGTTGGTTATATCACATTTCGTGGTCCGAGGTTCGAGTCCTGCACTCATGGAGTTGTTTTCAGTGTATTTGTTTAAAGTCCAAGTTTATTTTGAAAGATTCCTTAAAATATATCACCCTTAATCCAAGAATAGTTTCTTATACAAATTGTGAATATAAATAATATTTCACGTATGTCACCTGACATTCACTATCATCTTTAAAAAAAAAAATCTAAACAAAAATCGCATTTAAAACTTAATTTCGATGTTATTTTTATTCGCAAATGTTCAGGAACTAAGTTTACAGTATAGTTTTGAAAGATGTATGTTTTCTATTTTATATTCCATAATAACCCCACAATTAACTATGGGGGTCCATGTCCATCGACTTTTTTTAAACACATTTTTTTCTGAACTAATAGTGCACCAAAATTCTTGTAGGTCAATAACAAAATAACACGAGATACAGAAGGAAAAAATTGAAGAATATCATAATTAATGCAATTAATCCCATTAATTGCGTATACTGCAGTCATAAATTTTGTCTAGAAAACGAGCGATTTCACCTTTTTTTTTTCTTGGTCACTTCTTTATGCTGAGTGATGTAACACCCATAACTACAAAACTATTATTCCAAATATGGACCTCACCGTAAAGAAAACAAGTTGGTAATTGGAGGGTTACGTACAACAAAGTTCCTGCAACGAAACGTTTAGGATGACAACAAACAGCCTGACAAAGGTAGTCAGTGACAAAATACGAGTGGTATTTTGAGACGGTGTAACTTAAGAATTCGTTTTTTTTTTAAGCGTCAGTGATAACAGTTATTCAAGTTGAACACTTTATGTAAACGTTGCTATGAGTGTGACACAATGCTGATTTGGTTTTATGTAAACGTTGCTATGAGTGTGACACAGTGCTGATTTGGTTTTATGTAAACGTTGCTATGAGTGTGACACAGTGCTGATTTGGTTTTATGTAAACGTTGCTATGAGTGTGACACAGTGCTGATTTGGTTTTATGTAAACGTTGCTATGAGTGTGACATAGTGCTGATTTGGTTTTATGTAAACGTTGCTATGAGTGTGACACAGTGCTGATTTGGTAGATTGACTGACGGTGTTTTATGTTTGATAAATAAACAAATGCCTTCATCGTGTAAAGGGTAGTCTATACAACGCGAGAAGCTTTGCATATGTTCAGAGTGTAATAGACTGAGGGATCAGTGTTTAATTAAATGATGAAACCAATGTTGAATCCAGACATTTCCATTGAAGCCGAGGTTGGTGGTTGATTAAACTTTTTAAGTCTATAAAAGGATAAAATAAAATATTTTAGGGGGAATTTAGGTGAATTGTAGGATACTAACTTTTATGTAAGGGAGCATTACACATCCAACAATAACGATATTTATACTTGGAAATAATAAAAAGTTATACTTCTGATTGAGGTCACCTTTTCAACTTTTCATTGGAATACTATATTTGTTGTATTCATCAACACTGGGTAAGTTCCACCCATCTCCAGCGTTATTCGTTCTTTAAACAACCACGCCCATTTCTTATTTGAATGAATACAGTAGATTGAAACACAAAACAAAAACACATCTTTAATATTTTTGACTGACACATAACCATGTTTATTTGACTGAACGTACACTTTTCACCTTGCTTATATCAATCTTGTGGCAAGTTTAGTAGCATCCATGTTTACCTGATTTAACGTACACTCTTCCCCTTGCTTATATTAGTCTTGTAGTAAGTTTAGTAGCATCCATGTTTACCTGATTTAACGTACACTCTTCCCCTTGCTTATATTAGTCTTGTAGTAAGTTTAGTAGCATCCATGTTTACCTGATTTAACGTACACTCTTCCCCTTGCTTATATTAGTCTTGTAGTAAGTTTAGTAGCATCCATGTTTACCTGATTTAACGTACACTCTTCGCCTTGCTTATATAAATCTTGTGGCAAGTTTAGTAGCATCCATGTTTACCTGATTTAACGTACACTCTTCACCTTGCTTATATAAATCTTGTGGCAAGTTTAGTAGCATCCATGTTTACCTGATTTAACGTACACTCTTCACCTTGCTTATATCAAACTTGTGGTAAGTTTAGTAGCATCCATGTTTATCTGGTTTAACGTACACTCTTCACCTTGCTTATATCAAGATCAGTAGGCCACTATAATAAAACATTACTCATCACGTAATAAGCTGGTCCCCAACTTTGCTCATGATGTAGATAAGTTTTTCGCTTCAACAAATTCGAGCTTGGCTTCTTATTTATTGATTAAAGAAAGCCCAGTATGCTCCTGACTCATCCTCAGCAAAGTAATATGAATGCTGCTATTTCAGTACCATATGTATCATATGGTGTACTTAACTCGGTGGAAATATTAAGTGCTTATCTATGTAGAAGTCTTATATCTATCAACCAATTTCATTATGTGTTTTTAGGGGCGTATCGTAGCTTTGGATTTAATGACAATAAAACGTTTATAACAATTTTTTGATCAAAAATACTCTCGTGACGTCTGTGGGATATCTAAAATACCGACCTTATTAAAGTTGTTCCTCAAGATAACATTGTTCTGGTTGCTGCTTGATTGCCCATGTATATACTTTATATATGTGTGTGTAGCAGTTGCCAACTTCGGAAGTCTTTGCTAGCAATAGAAGCCTGATATTTTAACATACGTAAAAAGTGTTTAAAAGACTTCTAAACATATAAACCCCCGCATACAAAATTGATTATAGTTGTTTAATCTGATTATCGATGACTAGACTGGTTTGTTTTAGTGACCCAGAATGTTTTGATTCTTTTGACACACAGATGTAGCGTGATTAAAGCACTCCTATTTTGTGAAACGTCAGTATTTCATTCCTTAGTTAAGTATATATATTTGCTGTGTAACTTTTGTGACATCTTTACAGTCATTAATGTACCAGTAACAACTGTCAACGAGTCTTTGGATTTTATGTATATTTATTTAAGCTTTTAGCCAGCTTTACTATGTAGGGAGGAACGTTATATACACACACACACTCGTTAAGGCCGAAACGAAGAGCTGGGCAAACTTGTATATACATTTATTGACGTCAGAGACTCTGATCTGTGTAATGTCATTTAAGTGTTCTCCACAAGGAGAATTTTTCTAGCTTTTGTACCCCTCTTTGTGCATTAATTTCTCAAACAAAGACTCTTTTTTTATATTCAGATATATACTCGTAGTTCACTTGAAATTCTCTTGTGTTAATATATATCAATTTTCTCTTTTCATTTACAAAAAGTGGGTTATACAATGCTAATTCACTGGTGTTTGTTTGTTTTGAAGCACAAAGCTATACAACAGGTTGTCTGTGGTCTGCTCGCTGAGGGTATCGAAACCATATTTTTAGCGTTATAAGCCCACTGAATTATAGCTGAGCCATCATGGGTCAGTATTTAAGACAGCGTAGACATTGTATGGTAAAAATTTGCGAGGACTCGGTCGCTTCGTGATTGGGATGACGTTTCGATCTCAGTGCTGAAGAAGACATCAACATACTCAACATACGTTTTCATACTCAAGAAATAAGGCAGGATCAGTCCTCACAAACTTCACCCCCACAACTGAATGTTGAAACTGTGTATATGTTCATAATAGTGTTTGACTCTACATGTAGTTCTAGCACGAGCTCGTAATTGTGGTTTTATAGATCAGGATTATCACTATTAATTATCATCACGTGAAGGTGTATTCAGTTTCCAATTACATTCTGAATTATTTACATTTCTATCAAGTTCCCGAAATTTTTCGTCCCTTAAAAAAATATCTTCGTTAGGTAGATGCATGAGTGAAGTTTTGTAAAAACAACTCCAGCAATTCAGATTACTTTTCAAAATTTTAATCATACATTATATTTTAAATCGGTAAGTTCAATCAGTCTTACTTTATGATTTATCATCCGCAGCCTAAAATCTTCATGTTAACATTCGTGACTTTCTTAGTAGTTATACTCAAATTTTGACCATGCTGTTAAAAACAGTCTCAATTTATAAAGTGTAAACCTTGTTGTTTAGTGGTGTTTTCCGTAAACTCAGCTACTGCACCACATTTTGTGTGGCTATTTAAGTGTTACCTATTTGATAAACCAGACCCAGTCCTTTGTATGTATAAGTCTATAGTGTATCAGATGACATAGGTGTCCAAAATAATGTGTGTGTGTGTGTGGAGGGGCTATTTTGGTGCAGTGGGAGGAAAAAAGTGTGCTGGAAATCAAGGAAGAAAAACACACTATCAAAGTTAAGTGTAAATAAGCAGTGGAGTGGTCAATTTGCATGAACTTCAAATTTTTATGAAGCATTTTATCTGATCTTTTGGTGTCTATCTGTGTATAGTTAGTCATTATTTTGGGACATAGCTCAAGTTGTAAACATAATAAACGTCTTTAAATTCATAGAAATGTTGATGTAAGTGCTAAACTCCCTGTAATGGATATATAGTTCCTCCCCCTTCCCGTTCCAATACCGTATGGGGGGGGGGGGGGTAGAATCAGAAAATTCTCTTCAACTCTTCGGACAGTATTTGCTTAGCTGCCTTATATATATAAAGGATCAGAAATTACTGGTCTTCTGGGGGAAAGAAAAATGATCCTTAATAGTTTAGTTACGGTCTCCAAAAATAACTAAACATTCAGCTTGGCTTTAAGCATGGTAGCCAGTCACAGAGATGATAGGGCGTAGGGGTATGTTTGCTTTATGTATTTCAGCCAGTCACAGAGATGATAGGGCAAAGAGGTAGATTAGCTTTTTGTATTTCAGGCAAACCATAAGTTATACTAATGCAGTCATGATGTCAGAAAAAACACGTAGGTTCAATAAGTCTTGATACAAAATGATAAAAACCCTATAACTCGAGCGCTTTCGAAATGTGGACCTTTCTTCTTCAGGGGCAAACTGATGAAGGATCCGGAAGGACATAAGTGGTCTGAGATGATGGAATAAATTATTATTATTTTTATTTTTTAGGCATCGGAGACAACGTTGAACCTTCTCTTGGCGTTGCAGAGTGAATTGAAAATGGTATACGACATTTAACATCCAATAAAGATGTTATTTTGGATCTGTTTAAAAGAATTAAATTATTACCTTTGCTAGGACTTTGATATTTCACTGCCTTTGTAAATTACCCAAGATTTCCTAACTAAACCAAATTGACCAACTTTTTGGCCTTCACTACCAAAAACAATAACTTCATCACTTCTTTTTCAACAATATAATGCATGGCAAAATAGCTGATGGTGTTGAAGGGTTCATCCGTAAAAACACTTGCCAGTTTCTTACTTCATGGACTGAATATCGTAACAAACAAAAGCATGAAGTTACAAAATGTGGTGCAGTATGTGGTGAAAAGTATAAAAAACATGTCGGTACTTCAAAGATTGAATATCGTAACAAACAAAAGCAAGAAATTACAAAATGTGGTGCAGTATGTGGTGAAAAGTATAAAAAACATGTCGGTACTTCAAAGATTGAATATCGTAACAAACAAAAGCAAGAAATTACAAAATGTGGTGCAGTATGTGGTG
>NW_013667877.1:86656-90002 GCF_000517525.1 Limulus polyphemus | reverse complement strand
ATTTAACATACTGTGAGTAATGCAACAACAACAACGTAACAAAGGTTATTACCTAGGATTCACTAAGAGTGCAAACAAAATAACAATTCCAGAGAGGGAAGGAAGAGGTCTACGCTGAACGAGACCCTCCCTGGTGCAAAACATGGACCGAATCCCGATTCATTCCCTCTTCTTCTTCTTATTTTTGAAGTTACGTCATTGCAAAGGCTTTCTAAATAATTTATGTATAGAAAGATCAACACTTGCTGTTCAAAAATTGCTATTATCTGCGTATGTAGTGAAGTAGTCGTTTGTTATTAAGGGCTATCTGTGCTCTGCCCACCACGGGTATCGAAACCAGGTTTCTAGCGGTACAAGTCCACAGACATACCGCTGTGCCACTGGGAGGCGTGTAGTGAAGATAGTGTCCTAGACGTCCACCAAGTTTAAAAACCTTAATTTATATCTGCATAAGAGTGTGGGAGTCGAACAAGGCTTAGTGATTAGCGTGCTCGGGTAATGAATCCGAATTTTCATGGTTCGCGACCGTTGTCGCAAAAACGTGCTCCGCACTTTGGGGTTATAGATGCGCTCTAAGAGTGACGAAATCCCCACTGTTCCGTCAGACAAAAGTTTGCGGTGAGTGCTGTCGACTAGTTGCCTTCCATGTAAGTCTATCAAGTCAGAGTTAGGGACAACTATGTGATGAAAGCCCTTTATGTAACTTTACGTGAAGATTCTGGAACAAACAATACCGAGGCATTACGTAAGACAAACTTATTATAAAAACAAAAACTCATGAGTCTATTTACCATGCCAATATTCAGAAAACTAATACAAGTTAAATATGTTTGATAGAAAAATACTTTTCAAGCTGTGAACGTAAAAAATCACAATAAATGTTTCAGCTGACACTCCCAAAGGGTGTGCGGGTTTGGCCATGTGATAGATCTCTGGATTTTGGAGCTGGCGAGCCGAGTTCGAATCTGTGCAATACCACAAAATATCCTCTCTTCCCATTTTAAGCTCTGGGTGTTTTATAAAAGTGACAGTCAGTCCTTTAGCGTGCATGGTGGTTGGTAAGGTACTGGTGATGGGAACCTTCCTTCTGGCCAGGGCTTCAAAATTAGGGACAGGGGCCACATTACCTTTGTAGCTTTGCGATAAATACAAACATATTCCCATCATATAAGGGATTGTAATATAAGTTAAACGTAACATTTCATTCAAAGAAAAAACAACAACTTATTTTTGGCAAACTTTGCAAGTGATTCCTTGAAGTGGTGTTTTTAGTGTTAGCTTGCGAACAAATACAGCGTGTACAGAAATCGTTAACGAAGTTGGTTACTTGTGTTTGGAAGCAACCTCATAGAAGGCATATGTCAATTTATCTGAGTGACGGAACGATGGACGTTTATCATTAATGTGTAGAACGCCAGGGTGGAGAGCTTAAATATAGCAGGCCCCAGGTGAGTGAGTGGGCTGGCCGTGAAATATGTGTTGAACAACGACGCCGGCATGCATGGGTGGTGCCAATAATTGACAGAGTACATAAAAGGGTGCTATTATTCCTATGTGACAAGAGATGCCGTCAAACTACTTGGTCGTTCCCCGTTAATATATTATGAAATTTTGTTTTCGAAACGTGAACAAGTTATAGCTTGAATGCAAGCGACAGCAAATCTACTAATATTTATCATTGTAACATGTGGTTTAAAGGCCATATATTTCGTTCTAGGTGAAAAAGCTTTAGACTACTATAGATTATTACACTCGGTGGTTTGTTGGCTGAACTACTATAGATTATTACACTCGGTGGTTTGTTGGCTGAACTACTATAGATTATTACTCCTCGGTGATTTGTTGGCTGAACTACTATAGATTATTACACTACGGTGATTTGTTGGCTGAACTACTATAGATTATTACACATCAGTGATTTGTTGGCTGAACTACTATAGATTATTACACCTCGGTGATTTGTTGGCTGAACTACTATAGATTATTACACCTCGGTGATTTGTTGGCTGAACTACTATAGATTATTACACTCGGTGATTTGTTGGCTGAACTACTATAGATTATTACACTCGGTGATTTGTTGGCTGAACTACTATAGATTATTACACCTCAGTGATTTGTTGGTTGAACTACTATAGATTATTACACTACGGTGATTTGTTGGCTGAACTACTATAGATTATTACACCTCAATGATTTGTTGGCTGAACTACCATAGATTATTACACCTCAATGATTTGTTGGCTGAACTACCATAGATTATTACACCTCAATGATTTGTTGGCTGAACTACCATAGATTATTACACCTCAGTGATTTGTTGGCTGAACTACCATAGATTATTACACCTCGGTGATTTGTTGGCTGAACTACTATAGATTATTACACCTCAATGATTTGTTGGCTGAACTACCATAGATTATTACACCTCAATGATTTGTTGGCTGAACTACCATAGATTATTACACCTCCACGTGTTTATGTTTTGCTACAAGAAACGTACATTCTGGCTATATGTTTGGACTATTCTGCGATTTTCGGCTAAGTCTCATTAACTACGTTTTCATTTATACCTCGTATAAAAAGGTACAAAAGATAATACTGTATGAATGTAATAGAGCGAATTTAGGAATGAAATTTTGGTTCCTAAACATTGTAATTTATCTGTACTTTCTAGTCTTTCAGTAATTGGCCGTTCTTAACCAAATTTGATAATCCTTACTGATTGTAACAGTCGACACTAATGTGCACTTTATTCTTGTCAGAATAATTAATGTGTAGTGATAAAGGACTAAAACTAATACACTGCCATTCCCATGTGTGTGTATGTGTAGTGCCAGACAATCGACGCTAATGCTTTACCCTTACTGTATACATGTAGCTAACGCAGGCGTGGGTAATGTGTGTTTATATTGTGGCCGACGCTTTACCCTTACTCTATATGTATAATTAACGCAGGCGTGGGTTTGTGTATCTGAACATGAAGTGCCTCAGACGTGCCTTTTAACCTTCGTGTTGCAAAAATTACCGTTCAGGTAACATATACCAAAATTCGGTCAATTTCTTTGTAGGTAATAACACTAAACACTACCGCGATGTTCATGTTAACATGCAGAACAGTGCAGTTCTCTGGCGGGTATGTATTTTCCTAATGGGTTTACTTATCTCCATATCAGTTCGATTGTTTATAAGATACACATATGATTATATTTGAAGACTGATTACTTATATTTCGAGACATTTAGTTCTTTCAACGTGCTTAGTGCACCTGACATAATTATATAACGAAGTATTAATGATTTTATAAACACGTGCTATTCACAGAGCAATGACGTAAGAAGGGGGG
>NW_013667877.1:75810-85690 GCF_000517525.1 Limulus polyphemus | reverse complement strand
AGAGCAATGACGTAAGAAGGGGGGGCGACCCCCCACTTTCATTATGTCCCAGTAAAAATTAGGAAAATTACTCTCGGGAAAAGTGGGAGAGCGTATAAAATGTAATCTGGAACCTAGAGCTTCCAGGGCCCTTAGGTGAGCCCTGGGCCCCGTCCGTAAAGGGTGAACCTGTGGCGCACATTATCTCGTTTCGTTCGGTTAAACCAACCTTCACCCCCCCCCCCTCTAATTTGCCTATTACACCACCGCAGAGAGAAAAAAAAATCGCAGCTAAAAAACAAAAACTCAATAGATTAAAATTTTTTGCTTAAACTTTTATTTTAAGACGATCGTCGAGGAGGCACATATGTTCTGCATAATTGGTGTCGTGTCTGAGTTCTAGTCGTTAATTTTGCTGTACATGTGCTGTTTTGGTGGGATTTCTCACGGGAAGTTCAGGTCATGCATCGTTTCGTGGTGTGTGAGTAGGAAATCTAAAATAGGTAGAATTCCCATGTCGGACGTGGCCCTAGAATGTAGCGTTACCAACTATTAATCTGAGTAGTAACCATTTGGGTCCCGTTTTTGCGGGCCCGGCATGGCTCGCAATCTGAGGGTCGCGGGTTCGAATCCCAGTCACACCAAACACGCTCACCCTTTCAGCCGTGGGGGGCGTAATAATGTAACGGTCAATCCCACTATTCGTTGGTAAAAGAGTAGCCCAAGAGTTGGCGGTGGGTGGTGATGACTAGCTGCCTTCCCTCGTGTAGCTTTGCGCGAAAGTCAAAACAAACCAAATCCGTTTTTGCGAAAACGAGTTCCTTATATTGAGGTCATGGGTGCGCTATAAGAATAACAGTCAAGTTCAACTAGTCTTTCCTATGCCTAGGTTGTTATTCAGTTCGTCTTTCGCCTTTTACTGAACCTTACCGAGTCGGTGATTACACTATTATGGCTATTCGGTCACATAAAAGAAACCGAAGAGTCGGTGTTGTTTCCGTTGGTTAGCTGTCTTCCATCTAGTCTATCAGTTCAAACATGGAGACGGCTATGCGCAGATAGTCTTTTGTGTAGCTTTGCATAAAAATTATAAAACTAACAACAGATTTATCGTACGTTTGTATTACGCTGATTCCTGTCTGTTCGGGCAGTCATGGCCAGGTGGTTAGGGCTCTTGACTCGCAGTCTGAGGATCGCGGGTTCGAATCTCCGCCCCACCAAACATGCTCGTCCTTTCAGCCGTTGGGGCGTTATTATATTTCGGTCAGTCCCACTATTCGTTGGTAAAACAATAGCCCAAGAGTTGGCGGTGGGTGGTGATGACTAGCTGCCTTCCCTCTAGACTTTCACTGCTAAATTAGGGACGGGTAGCGCAGATAGCCCTCGTTTAGCTTTGCGCGAAATTCAAACCGTACCAATCCAGTTTGTTCACGAAGACGTACATGATGAAACTCTATATGTGTCTGTCACAGCGCCATCTATTAATACACAAATTTAATGTTTCATAAGGGTCGTCGACGCCTTTCGGTTTTTGGGTCCATATATTTTACCTAGAAACAGCTGATAACATTGTTAGACCTTATGAATGAAAGCGAAGAGGCATACGATTGATAACATTGTTAACTTGTTTGAATGAAAGTAGACAAACCCAGAAATGATATATCGTTGCAAGGTTGTATGTATAAGAACAGACTGACAACGTTGTAAAATTACTTGAACTGAATCAGAAAAGACTGTTGCAACTGTTGGTTGTTCGAACAGATTAGATATGGTAGTCAGCAGTGGGTTATTCGCAGATCGTTGAGAATGAACGAAACGTGATGAGGGAACACGGAAAACGTCTTGAAAATATCATCGAATTGTTTGACAATAACTTAAGTCTTCATATTTTAAAGATAGAGACTATAAAATATTCTGATATTAAGTCACAAGACCACTATAAAATTTAAAGTGAGATTATACTTTAAAGTAAAATTTGTCGATGTCACTAGCCAATAAGAACAGCAGTTAGGTACAATTTGTCGACGTCACTAGCCAATTAGAACAGCAGTTATTCAACTTTTCTGGATCTAACCAAATCAAATGACAACATTTTTTTGCGTCATGGGACATTCCACAATGCATAATTGATTTAAAACTGGTATATTTAAAATAGTTTAGAAAAAAAGAAAAAATGTTTAATTATTACTTTTATGGAACTAAGTGAAATATCACAAAGTGCAAATATGACTTTATTCTGGGACATTACCAATAGTTTTTAACATAATAACTAAATCACATTTAATAAACGATAAGATTAAGACTTTAGTAAACAGCTGATTAAATCTCCGATAATTGCTGTTCTTGTTAGAACAAATTTAAATTTATTTCTAGGCCTATGTGAATAGAGGCTGACAAACCTAAGGAATAAGAATGTTACCAGAAGAATATTTGATAACTTTTTTCAGATTAATTTCAAAGGATTTTATAAAATAAATAGTTTGATGCATTCTTGAAATTTTTTCTTCATTGAATTTTGTAAAATAAACAGTTTGATTCATTTTCAAGAAACTTATTCTTAAGTGAATCTTAGAAATCTAACAATTTATTTTTCATGAAACTTAGAAATATAAAGTTACTGAATCTCATGAAGCTTCACACAGTAAATTTTAAAAATAAAGTTTGTTTCACTCTCATGAAACTGCACTTGGCACATTTTAGAAAAAGGTTTAATTCATTCTCATGAAATTTTTCATTCCATGAATCTTAGAAAATAAACAGATTGAACCTTTTTCAAAAAACTCGTCAGTCAGTGGATTTGAAAAAAAATTGTTTTTGTTTTTTATGAAACTCTTCATTCATGGAAATTTAGAAAATGAACAGTTTGAATCATTCTCAAGAAACTTTTCATATAGTGAATTTAGAAAAAAGTTTGATTTTTATGAAACTCTTCATTTAGTGAATCTTACAAAATAAAGAAATTTATTCAGTCTTTTGAAACTTCAATCAGTACTTTGATTTGTTTTCATGAAACTCTTCATTCCATACATAATTTCTACCTCATATATCACAATTCTGATTTATGAATTCTCTTTTTAGAATTCCAATGACATTAGTTGTTATTGAGGTTGAGAATTCAAACTTCAGTGTATATCAGGTGAACATTAAGGTTTTAGGAGGAAAATTATTTGAAGTATTTATAACCCCATGTTGTGATTAAGACATAGTTACTGTTTAGGCAGTGTGCATTACAAGAGTTGCTGATCAGTTGAGTGGTGTCTTTAAAGATGGATACAAACTAAATGGCTTTACATAATTGGGGAAAAAATCAAGTTGAACAGTGGTTTACATTTTCTTTATGGTGATAAGACTAGAACCATGGACCTTAGGCTCCACAGTTTGGTACTCTAACCATATCTAATTGCTGCAGAATTGCATAGGTGAATTATAAGATTATATATATCGGGTGATTTTTCAAAGCCAGTTCCTTTGGCTGTGGTTTCGCTAGATAGTAGATAAGGACAGTGGGAATCTCGTTAGGTGGTTAGGGCGCTCGACTCGCAATCTGCTGGTTGCTAGTTCGAATGCTCTTCATCGAACATGTTCGCCCTTTCAGTCGTGGAGGCGTTATAATGCGACGGTCAAACCCACTATTCGTTGGTAAAAGAGTAGCCCAAGAGTTGGCGGTGGGTGGTGTTGGCTAGCTGCTAAATTAGAGATGAGTATCGTAGATAGCCCTCGTGTAGCTTTGCGTGAAAATCAAAAACAAAACAAAACAAACTATAAAAATAGCGGTGAAATCCCACTGATGCTTGGAGTAGCCCAGAAGTTGGTGGAAGGTACTGTTGACCAGCTACCTTTCATCTACTGTATCAGTTCAAAATTGGGGACGGCTAACGTAGATAGCTCTTGTGTAGCAAATTTCCGAAATAGGCTAGAAACATAATTGACATACCAAGCTACTTACGATCTGTACAAGGATACCAGCTTTCCAACGTCACACTGAATACGAATGTAAAAAAACGGGTGCTTCCAAATAAACAAGGGTTTTTGTGTTTGAAGCAGGTAATCAGGACGTCTTAATTAAAAAACAGCGAAAATGTTTCGTTAGAACACCAATAGTAATAACTTAGTCACCAAGTAACGTCGAAACCAAAACTTGTTAATTAAACAGTATACTGCAGTAAAAGCTAGTACGTAATATAAAAAATAAACCAATGAGGTTTGCTGATGGCTGTTTTCTTGTCCTTAATAAAGGTCATATGATTTAATTTCACATATTAAACTCATTGGGTATGGAGATTTATCTGCCTCTCGGCTAAACAGTGAAGTAACTTCACAACCAAGTCAAACTTTTCAACCAAAAATTCGGCGTCGAAGTAAGATTTTTCTCGATGTGCGACACCATCAATAATTTGGCCTGATAAGAACCAAATTTTGCAGGGTAGAATCGAGAACGTAGTCGAATAAACTGAGCAAGGCTTGCTGTAACTAGCAACTGGTAAAAATTATTCTGTTTGTAGAACTACTTGACATGGAAAGATGTAAGCATGTAAAGTGTTCTTGAAAGCTAGTCAGTGGCAGTGTTTGTAGAACATTTTGTGCAGTTACGATTTCTTCGCCTTCCAGTAGCACAGTGGTAAGTCTGTGGACTTATAACGCTAAAATCGGGGTTTCGATACCCGTGGTGAGCACAACACAGATAATCCATTGTGTAGCTTTATGCTTAACCATAAACAAAAAAAACAACAACAATACAATTACTTCAGTTACGGTATCCATTGACAATTAGTTTAGAAGAACGGGAGGAAATGGGAATTTCTACTGGTGAGAAAAAACGCTAGAATTACTTGGATCCAAAAAAGCTGTAAAGTTCTTATCTTGCAAGTTACATATTTGTATAATTGGTTATTAATAAAACATATTCCGTCCCTCTTCAGAAACTAAATTGTGAAGGAAGCTCGTGAATGTGATTAAGATGTTGCTTCTTAAACGTTATGTAAGGTTTGCTGTGACCCTTCTTAAGAGTCAGCCAAAACTTTGAGTTCAAGTTCTTTTCTCCTCCTTACACTCAGCTTTCCGGGGAGGTAAACATCATGCAACTTGTCAGAATCATACTTTATGTACCTGTCCTAGCGCATGTATAACCACAATACAAAGCGAGTGTTACTTAAACCTAACACAAGTAAATTCAAGAGGACATTGACGTTTGTGTTGTGAGTTTTAGGTCAAACGTGTTCACCCTCGAGAAAAATATTACGAATTGTTGAGAAGACAACTCCTAGTTTTAGAGAGGACACAATATAACTCTCTCTGATATATGTGTTCATATAAAAATGAAGTTAGGTAACTCAACCTATTCTTCCATTCGAACTTTTGGTTTTTCCGAATCTGTTTACAAATATTAACCTCGTTTGTCCTATATATTTTAATCATGTTGTGATTTAGATTTACAGAATATCTAATTTTTTCTGCGGTGTACAATTACAGGTTTATATTGTGTTTACAGGAAAATAGATGTTGTATTTTAATGTAATTGCACTTGCATAGAGTTTACCTCTAGCAAATGTTTCATGTTTAAAACAGTTCAATGTTCGTATTTTCAAAAGGAAATTAAAATTGACAGTTTAATGAAAGAGGTTGAAACAAAATCATAAATCGTAATTTCATGATAAAACGTTTCATTAGGCCTTTTTGTTAGCCGTGATTGTAACCGTATAACGTTTTGTTTTCTTTTTTCTAAATGCTTCGGTGCCAAACATGATAATCTATGAAATCAATATGTTTACACTGTAAGAATCTTTCTTCCCAAGTTTTATTAAAAAACTCATATTTAAGAATAACGTTCTTTACACGAAATTTTGTGTCCTTTCAATAGTACATTCTTTATAACTCGGTATTTTTCTGTATCGTCGAATGTTGCATGGGCCTGGTGGTTAGGGCACTCAACTCGCAATCTGGGGATCGCGGGTTCGAACCCCTGTGACCGAACATACTCGCCCGTGGGGCGTTATAATGTGACGGTCAATCCCACTATTCGTTGATAAAAGGGCTACTGCCCAAGAGTTGGCGATGGATTATTTTCACTAGCTGTCTTCCCAATCACTGCTAAATTAAAGACCGCTAGCGCAGATAGCTCTCCTGTAGGTTTTCACAAAATTCAAAACACACCCAACCAATCAAATGTTGCCTTATCTCCTATATTTATTTAAACGTATCTTTGTTTTTGGAGTACTAACGCTAATGTTTGTATTATATGTCGCTTAAATCGATATATATATATATTTTTTTTCAACAAATGATGACCAAGATAATGGTATTTGTTTACAGAAAGTTTAGGGTGGGATGTAAACATCGTAATGTTTTTTTTGAAAAAGTAGTCTAGACAGGTGCTTTATAATACCTTCAGTCGACGAAACAAAGGAGCTTGCGCCGAAACTAATGCCCGGCGTTACTTATGCATATATTTTGGTGGACAAAGCCTTTTTCGCCTCTAGTTAGGCATTTGTGCTTCAGTTTTGTACATTTTACGACCAGCGTCCATAGTTTATGGTACGGTATTTATCCTGGCATGTAATCCATTGGTGTTTGAAAAGAAACATTGGCAAATTGAAATATACAGCTTTCTTGACCAGTTTTTATATCCAATATTTAGCTAAGGAATGAGGAGTAAAATTTGAAAATATAATAAATTCTTCCCACCTCCCCAATTTCTCAAGAACTTAGGATGACAATAGTCATTTTTTGTTGTTAGCCTAATACATTACTTTGCTGTGTTTTTATTCAGACTTTTCTTTAGTTGGCCTAATATATTGCCTTGCTACGTTTTTGCTCAGACTTTTCTTTGGTTGGCCTAATATATTGCATTGTTAATTTTTACTCAGAGTTTTTACTTGACCTAATAAATTGCCTTGCTAAGGTTTTATTCAAACAGAGCACGTGGATTATTGAATATGCAAAACGAATTTGTTTATAATAGTGAAAACCTTTCTGTCCGTGAAGAGAGCCATGATCTGACAAGTTGCTGTTAGAAAAGTAATGTAGACTCGTTTTTTTTTAATGGAATAGTCACTGATGAAGCTGATTGTTCCAATAAACTAGTCCCATATGCTTGCTAATAATTCGTCGATATTCTCTGTGAAGTAACAGAACTTGTAGCGAAGCGACAATATTATCATAGAAGATTGATTAACAGACTGCGTAATATATATAGTTTTCTGGGGCCTTTAAAAGACTTTTTGTATTTCATTTTTATCTCGCTCTAGTTTATAAAAAAAAAAAAAAAAACACACTTATCCCTCCAATACAAAATCGTTGCCTATATTTCCGACTAACCCTTATTAGAGCCCGAGTGACATTTTGTCAGAATTGGCTTGTTAAATCTGTTCGTGGTCAGCACGTAATAGGCTAGAGCATGGTGGATCAAAATGTAGTGTTTAACTTTAAAGACGACGTCATACTTACCTGCTTGCAGATGCTCAAATCGTTTGAACAGTCAAATAGAAATAAAGTTTCTACGTATATCATCAGCACGAACAATTTTAGATCTTTATCTGTACCGCAGTAACTTAAGCGTTTGCTATGTTGTAAGTCGTGGTGATTCAACCCTTTTGAACAAAACTAAAATCTATATTTAGTGTTTCTTACTCGATGACACGCAGTGTGGAAAATATTAGAAACAAGTTACTTCACGCATGCGCGATGCGACATAGCGAAAAGACTTTCTACCTAAAATGCAAATCTGCGTCATAAAATGATGTTTCTTATATCATTTGAAACAGTCAAAATATATTGCAAAAGCCGACGCGTAGTGGGTGATCGTAATGCACAAAAATAGGAATAAGCAAAAGTTCACGGTGGGCACAAAGGACCAGACCAACCAACCACTGTCACATACATAATTAAAATCTGTATTACGGCTTAATCTCATTGGCTAATACTGTATTGCATGCGTGCATAATCTATATAGTATACGCGGCGCGCTGTACAAGTGCACCTGTATACCACGTGCTTTATTAGTCTCATGTTTGCGTTTTCTAGGGATAATTTTTAGCGCACTTTGTTCATTTTATGCTTGTTGAATTTATACATGTTGTGCACTGAATGCAGAAGATGGGAACAGGAACACAAGTTACCTCCTGTGCTGCGTTGTGAAAAACGCAGGTACATTCATAAAGATTTATATTTTCTTTGAAAATTTAAATTCATAATCACCAAAAATTATAATTTCAATCTATAAAACAAAGATGAAAGAAACCAGTGACGTCATATCAGCAAAATCACGACGTAGCACGTATCAGGGCCCATACAGCAACTGTAATAACCACGTAAGCGCCAGAGGGTTATAATTTGTACTTTTTATATCAATATTAATAATTTTTCGCCAAACATTTTACATTTCTTAAAAGAAGAAGAAAATCATGCCTTGGGTGGGGCGACTGCCTACCCTCCTCCAAATTGCCGCCACTGAAATAAACATAGTTAAGGTTATTTTAGGGAATATTATTTACGTTTGTTCTAACTCGTTAAAATAGGCTTAACTGCAGAAGTATCCACTTAGCCCACTTATATTAAGAACTCCGTTGTAGCTTAATTAAGTGGAAATGTGTGGGTGGAAGCCCTAGAAAACACTGGACCTAGTTATTCTATCCCTGGGTCTGGTACTTTATGTAAGAGCATGTGAACACTTCTGTTTGCTCCTGGCAAGCGTCTTTTCCGACTTCCCCCCTTTCTCTCTCTCCTGACGATTTTGCAACAACAGATTTCATAACCTGATAGATGTTAATTTTATTTCTCCCCATGTGGTTTCTCAAAATGACAATGAACACATGGGGTTAGTAGTAATCAACGGCTTTGTCATGCTGCGCTGGAAACAGTTTTCAACATTGTTAACACAGTACGAGGCTACTGGCCCTTGTTGAACTCGCAAGAGACGACTTCATAACAACTTGGTTGTGTCGTCTCTTTCATATAAATTTCTGCAATGTGCATATATATATTCTGTCCACAAGTTAAGAAAAAAACAGCATTATGTTATATAGCTTCTCTGCTCCTAGATAAAAAGAAATATATATATATTCACATTTTAGTACCAAATCTATTCGATGTAATAAAGTTGGAGAAATTCAGTGATTATACTGCAGACTAAGTGTGTTTGTTTTTACAGCATTAGCAGTATAAGAACAACAAAAATAAGATGTTGATAAAATAATCTTTACACGCATCGCCTTTATTTATATGAAATACGTTTTCGATTTTCTTTTTATGAAACTTAGGCAGTAAAATGGGAAACTTAAATTAATTGTTAATCAATTGTTAAAACATCATAATTTAAGTGAATCGTAGAGTATGTATAATCGTACTGTTTGTGATTTAAAGAAGTAACTTGTCAGTAAAAAGGATAGTCCAATCATACTCATTAATATTTTCAATTAATGGAATCCAGTAAATAAACGTAAATTAGAATCTATTGTCGATTTTTCATATCTATATATTAAGACTCCCATATTTTAGATCTAGTTAAATATTGGTAAGACAGAAAAGCGGCGTTCTTCAGATGAGTATGGACTGTGTTTATTTTATTTTTCTTGTTATATTTTAGGCTTCAAGAAATGTATCGAAATGTGGCTACCTTTTTGTTGCCCCTGACTTTGACTTCTCTGTGTCAATCAACAGAACAAAGGTAGGAAAGTTACGATTTAGACATCAAAAGATGGTGAAGGCCTAACATTTGTGATAAAAAAAAATCATGTAAACTGCACACATTTTTTCAATCTTAATTTGCCCATTTTGAACTCCAACTTAGTTAGGCAAAAATAGCCTTTCAGGTCTATCTTGTGTCATCCACAAGTCACTGCCCAAGAGGCTTTTCGCATAATACCAGAACTCGTCAGAGGAAATGTGAATACAACAACAACAAAAA
>NW_013667877.1:71542-75759 GCF_000517525.1 Limulus polyphemus | reverse complement strand
ATCGCACTAGTATTCTGTGTGTGATTCACTTAAAATTGTGGCGTGAGTTACCGTAATCGTTGGTCTTCTTTCTTCTGAAGATTCTCTGTTCCTTTTGCCAAAGTGCACTAAGGCTGATTCAATTACTTTAGAACCACACTCTGATGGAACTAATTATTTTTATTATCTCTTCTCCTTCTGTTAGTCAACTTTTTCTTGCCCTGTAACTCTACTCTTTTTTGCTATTATCTGTCTGCTAGTTTCGCTCGTCACACACTATTTACATGTCTATCACTTAATCGTCTGCCCGCCTTCTATATTCTCGACGTCATTGTATTGCACGCTACGTTCGATAGTCTCAACATCAATTAGTTATTAACAAAACTTCCTACAGTTGTCTGCTTTTAACTCTTATTTTAACAAAACTAAACAATAATATAATATTCATTCACAGAAATAAATTAATCAACACTATCTAAACTAAACAGTCTTTTATGTCATGACAGAATACTTTTACGACCTCGCTGATGTTATTAACTGGGATATGTATATAATATTGTCCAGTTACTCTTCTTAGAGCTTTATTAGTAATAATACTATGTCACTGCAATAGCTTGAACCCTAAAGATTATTTTGTTTTGTATTTTTTTTTGCTTGATGAGTGAACGTTTTAACATTAATAATGTTCACTGTTGCAACAGTAATTATGATTTTGATAATTTGATTTGCATAAAATAGTGTAATTTAATACAACTACTTGGCTACACTGCTGTTGAAACACGTTATCATGTATGAAGTGAGAATTTGCTTTTACTACTTGGACGTCTTTTTTGCATAGTTGTTCAGTAGTTAATGTGTAAGCTATGTGCATAGAGCGAAAAGAAAAATCAACCAGACAATCAATATAGTTAATTAAATATAATTTTCTTACGTTTCTGTCTCCTGATGGAAAATCGGTACGTTTACCGAACAGTAAAATCCGGTGTTCGATTCTCCGCGGTGGTCACAGCATATAGCCCAATGTGGCTTTGCTCTAAAACAAACAAGTTTACGTTTCTATTTATAAAGATTAGAATGCATTCTTTCACCAATTGGGTACCCTCGCTGTTAACGATATTTTCGGCCGTAATCCCAATAATATCTCACAAGGTTTGATCAGCATAAGAGATTCAACTTAATCCTAAATACATATATCAAGCTAACAATGCAAAACAACGTTCATAATAAAAGTATAATAATAAACAATAAATAAAAAGAAAAAGTAATGCCATTCGATATAATAAATAGTATAACCAATACTTTTAATGAAAGCAACAATAAATAAATAATAATGTGTATCTTTCTTAGGGAACACCAGCTGTCGACTTGAGCTACTGTCGTAGAAAACATTTATTTGGATAATGTACACTTAGTATAAAATGCCTGATTTTCACAGGTTATATCTAGTGATACGGTTATGATTTATATTAAATGTTAACAAATTAAAGTACTAGTAGTGGCGCAATACTTTGAAGATGACTGTGAGCAAGAAATATGAATTAATATGATTACTAATTATTACCAACAAATTCTATTTCTCCTATCTTTTTCAGCACTGGCCTATAAAGTCAGACCGTTATGCTTAGTAGTTCAGTAACCAAGCTTTTAATGCTCGTATTATCTTATAATATCCATTCTCCAAACATCTTGTGATATTTTCAGAAGAAAACGGGAAAAAATTGATTCAATAGCTTCTTAAGTTCGCGGTATATTTTTTATTGATTTTATATTGATCTTCAATAAAGCAGGCTATCAACTTTCAATCATTTTGCTATATTTTGTTGGATTTAGGCTTGTAAGTAATATATATATACACACACACACACAAAAAAGGCCAAAAATACGTTTTAGACGATAGTTTTTGGGAAAGTTGTTTGTTTTTTAATTTAACTGTAAAAAAAAAAAAATCAGTGCGTGTAGCAGGAGACGCTGAAGAGCTATTCACCTCTGAATACCATATTTGTCAAAGCCTTGAATGCCAATGTTTACCCATGAAAGCTCGGAGATTCACCTGCTGCTTGCCGAGCTCGTGCCTTGTAATCTTGCACGAGCTCTTTCGCCGTCGGGTTAGTACGTTGCACTATGAAGTCCTTGCCCCGGTGAAAGAACTAGTTGGTTCTTTCAATAGATCGACCTGGGAGAAAGGGAAACCGGGCTTTAATGAAGCATTATCTTTGCACAGAACAAACCGAGAGAGGAAACTCGTCATCGGCGTTTTAACCCGTGTTTATAGGTGTTATTGTTATGTACAGCTCACTGACAGTATGCGATATTGAAGTAGTTGTGTAAGGGGAGACGAAAAAAAGAAATCGCTTTCCGTTCGTTCTTGCCCATCAAATTGTTACATTCGGCACATTGACATAGGTGGCACTGGTGGTAGTAATAAGTAATAAGCATCCCACATTATTTGCCATGTTTTTGCACGTGTAACGCATGCTGTCACGTGATGATGAGTTGACTCGGTAAGGTAATGGCGAAATGACCTACGTTCATGGCTTCCCACGCCTTTTTTATATGTATATCCTGAATAGGCTAAACACTGAAGTGTCAATTACATTAAACTCAGTTTTATTTTGGTAGTTTATCTTAAATTGTAAATCGGGAAATAGACAGATAGTTTATCTTAGATTGGTTAAGGGGCCTTTGTTTTATTAGGTTTTGTATTAATATAAATCAGGAAATAGATAGTTTTCCTTTAAATCTTGTACATATTGTTTAGTTTCTTACAAACGGTATGTTTATGTATTGTATCACACCTGTTACACCAAATGTAAAGGCAACATTTTGTAAAGATCAGAATAAAATGAAACCATGTTTTTTTTCTAATTTGTGTCCTTTCAGCACTTACTATAGATGCATTAAAATTAAGCAAAAATAAAAAGTTATTAAAAATTCTGTTTTAGATAAGGTGTTGAGTGTGTTTTAATTCAATGAAATTTAAGCAACAACGAAAAAGCCTATGTGTATCAATAAAAGTTGGTGGAAATTGTAAAGTTACGACAGAAAACCCGTACATTTAAAATTTACATTAATTTCACAATGTCTTTACACTATACTGATATGATAATTTTTAAAAACATAACATATTAAGATTTTTACACATAAAATGTCAACCAAGCAAAATAAAACCTGCTGTCTTTTTGTTGTAACTTTAGACAGCGCGAAGACCTTGTTGTCAGAACCTCCTCTTTGTGGTTATTTACTTTAATCTCGTAACTATCACAGAAGCTTGGGGTTTATGGTTTTCAGCTGTGATTGTGTTATAAAAGTGACAGTCAATCCTGCTATTCATCTGAGGGTAGCCGTGTTGGTGGCGGGTGCTATTGGCTGGTTACCCTCCATCTTGTCAACAGTTTTAAATTAAGAATGGTATGCCTTAACCTTGGGGACCTCTGACCTAGTAGTTCCGCCCACGTGTCACACAGGGTGCTGTTCAGGCTAAAAATACTAAATACCATCAGTACAAGGTCATGCTTATTGTTTAACGTTAAATGTGTTTGGTATGAACTCAGTTGTGTTAGAATTTTATCGTTGTTACTACCCAGCGTATCATTTCAACAAACGGGGAAGACATTGGAGAGGCTAGATCTGAACGTTAATTCTCTTTTGCCACTCCCTGGTGTCCTTCGAAGTTTAGTAGAAATCGTTAGAATAGCACGGGATATAGGGGGACATAGGTGGTCATATCTAAACTCTGACCCCTCTTTTCACACTTCGCGAGGAGGAATTCGAGTAAACACTAAGTTTGGTTGAAATCAGTCAAAAAAGTTTCGTTGCGCTTTCTTGGAACCTGAACTAATGTTACTTTACACACTGTTATTTTACAATATATATATATATATATGTTTAGTTAAGCTCAACGAATGTGTTTTTATAAAACGTTACCGCACGCTAGGTTTAATAATGCTCCGTTTTACAGCAACAATGATCGTAATTATAAGTTTGAACAAACCAGTAATATTGGTTTGCTCTAACACCTATAAAACAAGCTATGCTGAATTTCCTGAGTGCCGATGACGTCTAGAATGGGGGGGGGGGGGAGAGAAAGAAGTTGCGCTCATTGGTTTAGAAATTGGCGGTACATCTGGTAGAATTCCAGAGTTCACTGACCCCCCCCCTCTCCTGTTTTCCTGTGTTTATTTATTTTATAACCTCTGTTCGTGGGTGGTTTGGTTTGTTTGAGAAGACGTGGTAGACAT
>NW_013667877.1:68792-71521 GCF_000517525.1 Limulus polyphemus | reverse complement strand
CCCCCCCCCTCCTGTTTTCTGTGTTTATTTATTTTTATAACCTCTGTTGTGGGTGGTTTGGTTTGTTTGAGAAGACGTGGTAGACATGTGGAACGAAAAGGAGCTGAGAATATTTTACTTTGGGCGAATTACTGTATCAAAGTACACGCCTCCATTCGTTCCGCTGCAAATTCCCATATATTTCCCGAATATATATAATCATTAAAAGAAAATTAGAAGCAATTTGTATCTTAGGGTCACATCCAAAGAAATTCATTCTTCCTTCCGTTTGTCAATTCCACATTCAAGGTGAAAAAATCTTTTGAGGCACGTTAGTGAACATTATATACGTGTAACCAATCATAACAAGTAACGCAGCTTTTTAAAATATTTCTTTTAAGTGGCTATAAATAGTTTTGGGGTTATTTTGGTGATGTTCCAGATGATTCGACTCGTATGTGTCTCAGTTGGGAAATTAATCTTCGTGATGTACTAACAATATATCAGTAATTTCTATTTAATTATATACTTTCATAAACATTTTATAAGTAAATTTCTGAACTCTAGAACACTGCATTCCGGAGCTGTCGAACCGGGTTCGAATCCGCGCGATACCACAAAAGATTTCTCGCACTTAAGCTGTGTATGCGTTATAAGAGTGACAGTCAATCCCTTAACATGGATAATGAGTGGTAATGTGCTGCTGACTGGCTGCCTTCCCTCTTGTCAGTAATTCAAAGTTAGGGACAGCGGCAGATAGCCTTAGTAGCCTATCTCCTGAACAGTATAAACTGATAAACTCTCCAACCTACTCAAAATTTAGTAAGTATTCTTACATCGAAATGTTTTTGTGGTTTAACGCGATCAAATTAATATAAAATTGTGAAAAATTCTCAATAAAAGTTGTAATCCATTCTTACCCAAAACAAATATGCCACCTATAATATAAACGTGTTGCATGTAATTACTAAGAATGTGTGAAAACTGTTTGTCATATAATATGACTTTCTACTGCACAACCGAATGAATAGATTTTAAAAGTTGTGTTTGAGAAAAAATTAAGTAATTAATAGCTGCTGACATGCATACTACTATAAATTCACTCGACACACAACATCAGTACCAGTTATATATAACCTGGTAAGTTTGTATTCAGATTTCCTGCTGACATAATAAATTTAATATTTTTTCTCTGTTGTAAGGTTGGTCACAGTTCGATTAGAAAAATTACGCGGATGTTTTATCAAATATGATGAGAAACTTCATAAGCCAGCCTTTAACATTTGGCCCAGAATGGCGCGTTGTTTGTTTAGGGTAAATCCACTTTTGATGCTTTTAGGTTAGTGTGTATACTTTTAATGTGGAGTGTTAAACTAATTTCTTTAACAAGTTGAATTAAGTTGCTCTCTCTCTCTCTCTTTGGGGTGTTACATCTGTGTTTGGGGGATTTAATTTCCCGTTTTAAGTTGACCTGGAGAGAATAGAAGCTCTTTCGGTTACCATTACACCTTAGATGTCAGTTCGCGAACTCTTGAACCATTAATGTGAAGTATTTTTATCATATAATCTTAATGCTAATAAACCCTCAAACTTTTTAATGTGAAGTGTTTCTATCATATAATCTTAATGCTAATAAACCCTCAAACTCTTAATGTGAAGTGTTTCTATCATATAGTCTTAAGGCTAATAAACCCTCAAACTCTTAATGTGAAATGTTGATGTCATGTAATCTTAAGGCTAATAAATCCTTAAACTTAATGTGAAGTGTTTTTATCATATAACATCAAGGCTAATAAATCCTTAAACTTAATGTGAAGTGTTTTTATCATATAACATCAAGGCTAATAAATCCTTAAACTTAATGTGAAGGGTTTTTATCATATAATATCAAGGCTAATAAACCCTTAAACTCTCAATGTGAAATGTTGATGTCATATTATATGAAGGCTAATAAATCCTTAAACTTAATGTGAAGGGTTTTTATCATATAATATCAAGGCTAATAAACCCTTAAACTCTTAATGTGAAATGTTGATGTCATATTATATGAAGGCTAATAAATCCTCAAACTCTTAATGTAAAGTGTTAATGTCATATATTATCAAGGCTAAAAAACCCTTAAACTCTTAATGTGAAATGTTGATGTCATATTATATGAAGGCTAATAAATCCTCAAACTCTTAATGTGAAATGTTGATGTCATATTATATCAAGGCTAATAAACCCTCAAACTCTTAATGTGAAGCAGTGAAAACGTCGTAAAGTTAAATCTCCTTAGTGGTGAAATAGCCTTAATTCCTTCGTTTCACGTTACATGCTCCCAGAAGTTTCGCGTAATTTTAACTTTTTTACAAAATATTCAATGTATTCAATGTAATATGTTTTTACGAATATAAAATATATTGAAAGTAATGGGTATAAGGTGTACATATCGTTATCCTATGTGCAATGGCCATACCTTAACGTTCTTTTTTTTTTGGGGGGGGGGGTAATGACTTGAAAGGGTTAAATCCTTACGTTATCACATTTAGCGGATGTTAAACAACACGAAGAAGATTGATATTTCAATTATTAAGTTTCGACACTGGTATTTTTCTTCAGGTTAAATTGTAATGTTTGAGTTCAGCCAGGGTGTCATGTCTGATGCCAACTCTGTTCAGCCAGGGTGTCATGCCTGATGCCAACTCTGTTCAGCCAGGGTGTCATGCCTGATGCCAACTCTGTTCAGCCAGGGTGTCATGTCTAATGCC
>NW_013667877.1:67289-68609 GCF_000517525.1 Limulus polyphemus | reverse complement strand
CTGTTCAGCCAGGGTGTCATGTCTGATGCCATCTCTGTTCAGCCAGGGTGTCATGTCTGATGCCATCTCTGTTCAGCCAGGGTGTCATGTCTGATGCCAACTCTATTTCAACAATGACACACACACACTGTTTACCGAATTTACTAGTTATATGAACTGTTGGTTAGTGCTAGTTTAATTGGATATACAAAAATACTAAGAGCTACTAACACCTGTTTCCACTTGCGTTTAGCTATAACAGCCATAGTCAAGTCTGATGTTAGTCTCAAATAAGCTTGGCTTGGACATCATAACCGTGAACTGAGATTTGCCACGTCGGAAAGCCAATTAATTACACATGAGTTACTTATTCATCTTCCTATCTCTACATACACACGTGGATACGTGCGTGCACTTGCGTATTGGCAAGCTGTGAAAATCGTTAGTTTTATTTATGTACGTATGCATACCGCGCCTTCTGCTGGTTTATCGTGGTATGTGCGCGTGTGTACCTAAGCAGGAAAACTTGTATGTGTTTTTAATTTACGTTTAAGCGTAAATAGTACACAACTTTATCATAACCCATTATACAATGAGCTGGGCGCTTCTGTACGTCAGTAAATATTGCAGTAAACACGCATCTCGTTTATTACTGTGCTCATATTGCCGGTAAAAGTTGTAAAGCCAGATTAAATACACGAATTGTAAAAAAGGATTGTTGATAATAACAATAAAATGTATGGATGCGATCTGTTACATTTTAGATCGTTATTCTGTTTAATATTTCATTCGTAATCTTAAAATCAGATTCGACTGTCATTTGTGGCAGAAAACTATACCACTTAACGTTATTCACTACATCTGGTATATCTGAATTAGTTTGTCGCAAGGGGGTGAGATGTTTTGATAGCATGTAAGTCATGGCTCCTCGTCTCTATTTCAAGACGATAGTTATTGTGTAGAAAAGCTAAGAACTCATTACAGGAGGGGGGCTTCCCTCTAGTACAGTAGTTCCTAAACTCTTTTAGTCTGAGATTCCCTTGATGTGAATAAAAAAAAAAATGTTTGTTTGGAATTTAGCGCAAAGCTACACGAGGGCTATCTGCTCTTCCAATCCCTAATTTAGCAGTGTAAGACTAGAGAGAAGGCAGCTCTTGGGCTACTCTTTTATCCACTAATAGTGGGATTGACCGTCACATTATAACGCCCCCACGGCTGAAAGGGCGAGCATGTTTGGAGTGACGGGGATTTGAACCCGTGACCCATAGATTGCGAGTCGAGCGCCCTAACCCCCTTTAAAAAAAAAGTTTGCCCCCCCCCCAACCTATGAAAAGGCCTTAA
>NW_013667877.1:62932-66605 GCF_000517525.1 Limulus polyphemus | reverse complement strand
TTAAGGCCTTTTCATAGGTTGGGGGGGGGGCAAACTTTTTTTTTAAAGGGGGTTAGGGCGCTCGACTCGCAATCTATGGGTCACGGGTTCAAATCCCCGTCACTCCAAACATGCTCGCCCTTTCAGCCGTGGGGGCGTTATAATGTGACGGTCAATCCCACTATTAGTGGATAAAAGAGTAGCCCAAGAGCTGCCTTCTCTCTAGTCTTACACTGCTAAATTAGGGATTGGATAGCGCAGATAGCCCTCGTGTAGCTTTGCGCGAAATTCAAAAACAAAACAAAAAAGCACTGATTTTTTGTTGTTGTTGTTTTTTGCGTACAGTCATTTTGCTTAACAATAAGCATTTATTCTTAACGTATTTGTCTTCTGTATACATTCACAGAAATAGAAGTATTAACCTGACATATATCATTGTTGTTCTTCTTCTTCTTTATTAAGCACAAAGCTACACAAAGGGCTATCTGTGCTCTGCCCAACACGGGTATCGAAACCCGGTTTCTAGCAGTATAAGTCCGCAGACATACCGCTGTGCCACTGGGGGAGAACTAGCTTAGATGAGAACTTTAGAAAACATTGTCCTAAATTGTCGTTTCGAAATCTGTGCTGGGTTCCTCTTCAGATCTGGTAGTGTGACGGGGTTTTGGTGACATATTATATTTTTATAAAGTCATCTTAACGAAAATGTAAACAGAAACCAAGGGATTGATATAAACAAAATTTGGAAACAAATTCTAAAATCGAAAAGATAAAAAAAATTGTCCCATAATCTACACAGCCAATCAGCAAAAATATCGAGTCTATTTTCAGGACAGCGCTCCAACATTACACCTCAACGGAGCAAAAACTTAACAAAACACATGAAAGATCATCCAAACCGTTTACACTACCAGACAAGAAGAAGAACTCAGCAAAAATATCGAGTCTATTTTCAGGACTGCGCTCCAACATTACACCTCAACGGAGCAAAAACTTAACAAAACACATGAAAGATCATCCAAACCGTTTACACTACCAGACAAGAAGAAGAACTCAGCAAAGAGTTCGAAGCGGCGTCATTATCTCAAGGAAACTTTAAGCAGGAGAAGATCCGTAAAGAAAAATATTTAAATAAAACATAAGGCTGTGAGACCCCTGATGTGCACGTGATAAAAAACTACAAACATATATTTGTGTGATGTTGGGGTGAAAGGAAATTGTTTACTTTCCGACTACCCTGAGAGGATTTCTACACCCTCCCCCAACTAACTGCTATATATATATATATATTATTGAATGAGTGTGACACTCCTCTCAGTACTAAACCTCTGGTGATTTGTTCAATCCATTCCTATCTCCGCTTATCTGTCTTTCTCTTATTCTCGTCGTTATTGTCAACACCTTTTTTCCACCATTTTTGTGTTTCACATCGTTTATATCCAATGAAATCCCACAATCAAAAAGCGTATATTTGTTATAAACGTAGCATAATATTTTTTTATATGACAAGCAAGCTCCGATTAGACAAATTAATCCAAAAACGATCGAGAACTTAATGGATTTAAACTTTTCTAGGCGTGGTCGGCAAGAGTTTCTTTCTTATCCTAGACAGGCCCGGCATGGCCAGGTGGATAAGACGCTCGACTCGCAATCTGAGGGTCGCGGGTTCGAATACCCGTCCTACCAAACATGCTCGCCCTTTCAGCCGTGGGGGCGTTATAATGTGACGGTCAATCCCACTATTCGTTGGTAAAAGAGTAGCCCAAGAGTTGGCGGTGGGTGGTGATGACTAGCTGCCTTTCCTCTAGTCTTACACTGCTAAATTAGGGACGGCTAGCGCAGATAGCTTAGTGTAGCTTAGCGCGAAATTCAAAACAAACAAGTCTACGGATTTACAACGCTAAAATCAGCGGTTCGATTCCTCTCAGCGTACAAAGCAGATGTGGCTTTGCTATTAGAAACACACACACATTTACGAAATTACGAAAAACAAGTAATATATAACACATTTACTGCCTCCCAGTGGCACAACGGTATATCTGCGGACTTACAACGCTAGAAAACGGGTTTCGATACCCGTGGTGATAAGAGCACAGATAACCCATTACTTTGTGCTTAACTTCAAACAAACAAAAATATAGCTTTAAATGTGTGTTGGCTTTCTAACACGAATTAACCTTCATTAGACATTGTTTCAAAGGTAAAACTACATAAAATGCATGACGCTGTTTTAGCCTGAAGTTATTTGGGGGTGTATTATGGTTTTAAAGAATACACTTTTTTGAATTCATTCTAACAAAAAGCAAGTTTACAAAGCGCTGTTATAGTTGTAATTTGCTCTCTCTTTTTCCAATTCCAAAATTACAGATTTGGAGAACCACCAAAAAGGAACTTGATTGCTTTTAATTCACTTTTTATTTGTTTGAAACGTGTAGGTGAGTTTTGAATTATTGAATAATAATAGCTCTATTGTGATATTTTGTTCAAACCATAGTCTTCCTTTTTCAACAGTTGTCGTGTTATAGATTACACCATATAATTCTTATTTCAGGGCTCTCTTTGAGTGATAACAAGTATTAGTAAAAAAAAATGTTTTTAACACCCATCTGGGTCCCAAGACTTAAAATAGCTTTTTTTTTATCAAATTCGTGTTCATGTAACTTTTGGTTAACCATGAAAGAGTTATTGCCATATTTGGTTTTTCAAATCATATATAATATTAATCATAGCTTTGTTGGTTACTTGCTAATATTATTGTAGGATTTTTTTAAATTAAAATTTTTACTTCAATCTATAAAAGAAGAAAAATATTTGGGGACTTGAGTTAGCTAGAGAAAAGTAGTTATTTTAATACTGAGTATATGTATCGTATGCATATAGAGTACACGCACGTGCTCGACAAATAAAGAGTAAGGCTTAGGTTCCACGACCATGTAGATACAGGAAGTGTATGACGAGTCTATTACATTGTGACGTAGGTATGAATAAGATAACCATTTACGGTCCATGGATTTATGCAACGAAACTGGAAGCGTCGTAAATTTGGTCTCTTTTTTTTTCCTTCTTCTTGAATACCTTCAAGATTGTAATTCATACCCTTTTTAGCTCAAGGTAACTACCGCCAGTTATGAGTAATATTATTCACTTTTTTTTCGCTAATTTCAAGTATTTCTGTTCTTTAGAGGATCAATAACCCTTTCAAAAAATAAAAGAAAATATCAACCCCTTTCAATCTCTTTATCAATTAATGAATGGAGATTAGTAATCAGTGAGCATCTGATTTGTGTGTCGACAGTTTTCTTTCAGCAAGCCAGAACTTTGAATCTGACTTTGTCCCCTGGCGGCTCAACGGTAAGCTTGACTGCTCATAACACTAAAATCTGGAGTACAATCCTCGCTGTGTGTAGCCCATTTTGTACCTTGACGCTCAAACAGTCGTTTTGGTCTCAGTCTGACCATGGTCAGATCTTACAGCCACTGCTCTTGGCTTTATCAGGTTGCCCCCCCCCTCCCACCACCATTCAACCCTCATTGGCTCAGCGGCAAGTCTCTGGACTTGAGGCGTGTTGGGCACAGCACAAGTAGCCCATTGTGTGGCTTTGTGCTAAACAACAAAAGAAACTTTATCGGGTTTATCTAATTAGGTTTTTTAACCCATCGTTTTCTTTTATCAGATATTGACCCACCGATGTGT
>NW_013667877.1:59968-62003 GCF_000517525.1 Limulus polyphemus | reverse complement strand
TGCTAAATTAGGGACGGCTAGCGCAGATAGCTCTCGTGTAGCTTTGCGCGAAATTCAAAACAAACAAACAAACATGTGCATGACTTACTTCCCTTGAAATTTAAACACTGAACATGCGCTCTTTTAAAAGGCCAAACCACCAATGTATACGTGTCAAGTTAGATATCATGACACAATTTCAGTTCAAAAATTGTCCACCGTATAATCCCCAGTAATAAATTTACCACAATGCCACAATATTATTAACATACCTAATGTATGGTAATAAACGCCGAGTCAAAAGGACTTTAACAAGCCATAAGTGTTATATACCCATCACTATTATAAGGAAGAAGTCTTAATGTATTTCTCTGGTTTGCTGTGCTCATGAGCTTTGAGTAGCTACAACTGAAGGTGCGGCGAATATATTAGGCTTCTATTACGTCACAGATTTTATTTTCAATTTTACCTTTGTTGAAAACAAATCTTGTATATCATCATCAAACAGTTGGTCCAATGTATAATACCAAATTGAGCAATGCCATAGTTGTTCATGTACCTGAATTGATTTAGGTTACTAAATGGTGAGTTTATGCCATAAATCTTAATACTAGTGTTACTACCATTAGAGTATTTACTAACACGGTGATTTCGCTGCTGCCGGCTGACTTATTGAGTCAATGTAGTTAGTAAACGTCAATTTGTTATATTTCAAAAATCTTAGTACCTATACCTGTCTCTAAACTTAACTTCAATGAGATTTAAACATTACTCTTTACATATTTATAAATCTGACCAGAGTTGGCGGTAGGTGGTGCTGCCTCCCTCTGGTCTGTTACTTCTAGCGTCGACAGCCCTGCGCGAAATTCAACAAAAACCACTAAAATATACACGTATGGTCATGTGACTACTTTTAGCACTAAGCCTACAAAATATACACTTATGGTCATGTGACTACTTTTAGCACTAAGCCTACAAAATATACACTTATGGTCATGTGACTACTTGTAGCACTAAGCGTACAAAATATACACTTATGGTCATGTGACTAATTTTAGCGCTAAGCCTAACAAAAAGGATGCTGTCAGTAGAAATTTTATTGGTAGTAATCACTTCGAAAAAAATCACTTCTGTGGGTAGTCTTGAGTGAAATTTATATAAAATGCTGTTTTTTTTTTTTGTAATTGAACTTGCCTGGTATTATTGTTCTTTCGTTATCCGATAAAAATGATTTTCAGACTTTCTAACAAACTTCAAGTTAAAATTAAACTGGTGTGGGCATACATGACTAGGTATTCTATAAAACTTTCAAATGCTACACTTAGGTTATACTTTGTCTTCACGAAACGAACCGAAATGTTATACGTGCCCTAATACAGCAGAACTTCCGTATTGGCGTTTTTTAGTGCACGAAATGTGTTTACACTGCCATAACACTGCACGCAGCATTGTGATAAATACTAATAAGGTGAAAATAACAATTTACGGCGAAAACTTTCAGAAGTGTGTTTCCACGCTAATACGTCAGTACTATTGTCTGTTTTCTCCGCATGAACTGCATGTATAGAATGTAGTTTAAAATAAAAATATCCTAAACATAAGCCCCCGGTTCTTTGAAGCAGAACTAATAACCGTGTTTCTTGTGCGTCACAACTAAACTTACCTAGTAAATAGTACCTGTGATCAAAAGGTGATTTTTGAATATGTCGAAAAGAGATGAATGGTACCAGGGTTCGTACCACGTGATATGTTGATATTCCTGCCCATTAACACTCTGCTCTCGTAAACCTGACAAGATGTAGACATGGATTTATTACCGAAGTTAAAGCGGAAATGAGTTAACAGCCCAACCTGGTGGCTGAAGACCATATGAGAGTGACTCGGGGTACTACAGAATACGTCAAACGGATGATATCTCGCTCGTACAAAATTGACACAGAATCGTGTAATTTTTTTTTATTTGCTTCGTTATTGCCCGGCATGGCCAGGTGGTTAGGGCGCTCGACTCGCAATCTGAGGGTCGCGGGTTCGAATCCCCGTCCACCAAACATGCTCG
>NW_013667877.1:56252-59126 GCF_000517525.1 Limulus polyphemus | reverse complement strand
ATTAGGGATGGCTAGCGCAGATAGCCCTCGTGTAGCTTTGCGCGAAATTCAAAAACAAACAAAAAACAAAGCCTCATTATTCGAAACACTTGCGGTGGGGTGTCCTTTTGAATTTCGTTCTTAACGAGCACACATGCACACGTCAATAAAGATCTGTATTCGTATTGACTGATTCAGTGTGTATGTGTGCAAGGGGGGGATTTGAGTTGTGGGAGATAATTCAAACATTATTGAGTGTACTATTTGGAACGGGGCTGGAGAAGAGTAACTTAGTTGATAACTTTGATTAATTTGCAGTACAACCGAGGCTTCCTTAAAATTAATTATAATGTTTCTGCCTTTAATTTAAAAAAAAAAATCCGAAACAGAGATCCGACAGAAATTAAGCACTGTGTCTACCTATAAATAGATATTTGTTGTAGACACAGTGAATTAGAAATACTTTGAAATGTAAGTACTTGTTGATCTGAGTTTGAAAGGCATAGCAACCTTTAACATCATTTAAACATAAGCCAGAAGTGGTCTCACTAAACATCGGTGAGAAAAACGGCTGTGGAGAGCTGTCTGGGAAACAGGATATATGCCTCAAAATCCGGATGTCGTTAGAAAATGTCCCGGGATATTTGGACACATGGTAACTCGACTTTGTATACCCATTTTACTGTCTACATGCAAAAAAAAAAAAATGTAACGAACAATAGCTACAATCAATACTGCTGACTGGTTGAAATTTATAAACGTATAAACACAAAGCATATTGTAGTTGTGGGTTTATAAAACAAAATGTACACACCAGAAAATAATTTTACACGGTAGAGATTACAAAAAACAAAACAAGAGGGAATCCTCAATAGCCGCTGCACTTGAAACTCTTTTAGGCATGGATTAGAGTTAAATTATTCTATATCCCCCCCCCTTTTTGTTAGCTATATTTTTGTGCACCAGCAATACCAAGCAATACCGATTCAATTTTATTACTCGTCAGGTCTCTACCAGTCTACTCTCAAATTGAAATTCTTTTAAGCAGGATTAGAATAAACTAATCTTTGAGACTTTGGGCGTGGTCAAATACATCAGTGGAGAGGTTTGACCTCCTGAGTTCAAAACTGTAATTAGATCTCAAATCAGTCAAGAGGTGACGGATCTATGAGCTAAAAGTTTGTACTTGAGAAGAAGAAAAACTCGAAGACATTTTATGAGCCACTATGCCGCGGCTAAAAAGTATATGCGTACACAGATTCTTATTCTTTTTAATTTTAAAATTCGTAATTAAATAATATTTTATCAAATATTTACTCTAATTATGATTTGTATGCCTTTATACGTGATATTAATTTGGTAATTTTATTAAATATCGAAAAATAAATATTTGATTGTTATCTGCTTACGGCGTCAAGTAACTAAAGTGCACGTGTTGTTGCTGAGTCTGATTGCGATATCAATAAAAAAAGGTGTTGAACAGGAATCAGTTTGTTTTCAACTAAAGCAGTTTATAATTTTATATTTATTGCAGAACAGAATTTACTTCTTCCCACACATTCAAAAATTATCTGTGGAATGACATTTTTTTGTGTGGCCAATCTTCAGACCGTAACGTTTTTGTTCTGTGTTTATATTTCCGGGGTCGTATTCACCAGGTGGTTCCTCTAGTCTAGCGTACGTTTTTGTGTCGTTGTTTACAGTTTGTACGCAGGCCTCGTGTACCGTAAATTCAATGCGTTATTGTTGAATAAATTGTTTGCGGGCATTGTTCTTGTTTCTGCATGACGATATTTCATTACAAGAAATTAATCAACACAGGTTTGTGTTCTACCATTCAGTTCATGGAGTTGTTTCTGAACATACCCCAGTTTCGGCCTACTTATTATTAAGAGACAGCCAGATTATAAACGTGATAGTATGGCTTGATAAAACTGTCTCATTGGTGGATTTGGCTACTTGATGTTAAATAAAACTGTCTCATTGGTGGATTTGGCTACTTGGTGTTAAATAAAACTGCTTCATTGGTGGATTGGGCTACTGGATGTTAAATAAGATGATCTCATTGGTCGTTATGTGGGATCACGGTATAAACTGTTTTCCACCAACGATGTGAGTCTGTGGGGATCCATATTGAGGTTTAAGAAGTTATGAGGAGGGAATTTGCTTGTGTGGCCAATTTAATGCGCTCATTTATACAGTGTGGCCCAAAAATGTACTCACATTTCTAATGCTTATATGACTATAGTAAATGAAGTTACAAGCCAGTAAAACATCTTTATTAATATTTCATACAACAAATTAACTGTACATACACTGCTGCATCATTTGAGATGTCCACACTGGGCTTCACCAACATTCAAACAAACATGACAACTACGACGGAGTGTCTCACATGATGTTACACAATTTTCAACTCTGATTCCATGGAAAGCATTTGTGATCTGTTGCTTGAATTCATCAGTAGTATGGGGTTTATTTTTAGATATACTCCAATATTATCTGAAATAAAAATAAAACAGAAGTTGCATAACTTAAAGAATGGGAATATTTTTGGTCCGTCTTGTATATTAATAAAAATATGTTAACAAAGTGTATGTAGTAAACATTTGAGTCACTGTGTATACTTCTCAACAAACTTTGCTGATTTCAACTTTTTTATGATTATATTTTACTTGTTATTAATATTTCTAAGTAACAAAAAAAGTGTCTTGATTGCATGTCAGCTCTTGGGCTACTCTTTTACCAACGAACAGTGGGTTTGACCGTCACGTTATAACACCCCCACGGAGACGGGGATTCGAACTCGCGACATGTGTAACGAATTTGTTATGTATTTATTTTAATATGAACGTTGTTTAGATTAAGCTTGTATTTAAAAATATGCGTAGCTTG
>NW_013667877.1:42134-55325 GCF_000517525.1 Limulus polyphemus | reverse complement strand
GGGGATTCGAACTCGCGACATGTGTAACGAATTTGTTATATATTTATTTTAATGTCAACGTTTTTTTTTTGGATTGAATTTATATTTCAAAACCTGCCTAGCTTGCCGTGTTAGATGCGTATTGCGAAACTCCTGCCAATTCTCTAAAGTTGTAGAATATTCGTGAACGTAAGAATCGACAATATATCCACTTCAGTATCCGGTTAAATATAGCTCAGTATTGTTGTCTGAATTTTCGAGAACAACTTTCCCGTGCCTATAGAAACAGTCAATGCGACGCGCCAAAAAAGGGCCTATTAGTCGTCTGCTATAAACACTGTGCTAAAAACTTTGAAATATTTTTATAACGCTCATCAATCGAAAGAATTAAGACACTTGACCAGGAACAGTGGATTCTCATCGGACATTAGTAGTTTTATGAAAACATTATCTTACTTCAACGGACCAACAATTTGGTGTGGTGAACAATGAGACAAAGCTAGCTAGCTTCCCGGCAATCGTACGTACATCGACTTGACGTTACCTTGCTAGATATCAAGGGAATTCCAATCTAGAAGAAAGATTTGTATATTGTTTGTAAGTTAGTGAAATTTTTGTTTATAAAACTTTGTTTGTGGTAACTATTCATAATAATTGTTGTTGTAAATTGTACTGTTGTGTATATATTAAAACGTATTTGTGTTAAAAACGAAAACGGTGTGTGTCAATCCTGTTGGCAAATATCATGAGTTAACTAAAATATCGGCATATATCTAGATACTAAATCCAGAATATGATCTGTTAAATTTAAATGATTTAACTCTGCTTTGGACAACTTCAAATTCTCAATAGTAACACACGCCAGGCCAAAACGAGAAGAAAAAAGCTTGAAACTGATTATAAGCCCACTAAATAAGAGAGGAAAGAAGAGTGATGAAATATTTGCAATTTATTTTTTACTATTTTTTTCGTTGTTTTTTCGTGACCCTTTCGAACAATATTTTGCTCTAATAAATATTTTAACTGTTAGATAATGATGTTAGGTAACCAATTTTTAATTATACAAACAGAGAACTAAAACTTCCCCTAATAACCAGGCTTGAAGTTTACTATAATTTAAAACTGTGATGAAAGATGAGCGTGACTTTGCCAGTTGTACTACACTGCCACTCGCGCTTAACTTCTGATTCCTGGTTCAAACCAGGCATCTCTTAACCTTGGTAACTACCTAGGGTAGCTGATAATTTCAACGACTTATTTATAAACGCTTTACTTAGCTGCAGTGAACGTCCAAGTCTGTCATAGTGGAACTGAAACATAGAATTCGGTTTTGTAGGCCTAACAGAAGTACCGACGTATTCATTTAAGCTTGAAGTTGTAATATTGTCGTATGTACATGAACATTATATATATGTGTGTGTGTGTGTGTCTATGTGTAGTTATAAATGTGATTGTGTTTCTGACAATAACGCATAAACCTTTTAATAAACTTTTATTAAAAGTCACTAATGAAACCCCATTTAACCTAGCAGTATATACACTCGCAAACAAAGAAAAAATACTCGCCGCGCTGTATTGTTCTACAGAGAAACATCCATGTTGCTTTAGTAGATGAATAGTCGATAATATGAAGAGAATGAATGACACGTTGTTGAGCAAACATGTGTGTCTTCATTCAATTATTTCACACAGCGCAATGAAAGCGGGTATTGTTAATATGCATTTTATAAATATGATTGTATGCCGATTATGTATTAGCTGTTATTTAGTTAGGATAGTTCTCTCTTATACAGTTATACATTACATGCCACGAACTAGGCCTGTATACTCTATGTAGTAGGACATACATAACATGCCACGAACTAGGCCTGTATACTCTATGTAGTAGGACATACATAACATGCCACGAACTAGGCTTGTATACTCTATGCAGTAGGACATACATAACATGCCACGAACTAGGCCTGTATACTCTGTGTAGTAGGACATACATAACATGCCACGAACTAGGCCTGTATACTCTATGTAGTAGGACATACATAACATGCCACGAACTAGGCCTGTATACTCTATGTAGTAGGACATGCATAACATGCCACGAACTAGGCCTGTATACTCTGTGTAGTAAGACATACATAACATGCTACGAACTAGGCTTGTATACTCTATGTAGTAGGATTACTCAACAAACAGTTGTGTGAGCAGTCAACAGTCAGCACCAAATATCGTATGTTTTTTGGACATGGTGTTATCAGGTAAACTTGAACTGCTTTTATAAATAGTTTTCATTGCATGTAACCACAGACAATATTTGGTATAGTTTCAACCTGAACAACACTTTGAACACACTTAGGCTTAATAGTCAGACTTTATGTTTAGGCTTAAATATCCCTAATTTTGAACTGCTTATCAGAGGACGGTCAACCAATAGCTATAATGAGATTTGAACAGCATTTTGAACACACTTAGGCTGAATAGTCAGACTTTATGTTTAGGCTTAAATATCCCTAATTTGGAACTGCCTACCAGAGGACGGTCAACCAATCGCCATAATGAGATATGAGTGCCAGTTACAATGCTCTCATTGCTGAAAGTACAGCGTGTGTGTTCAACTGTATATTGCGGCTCGAACCTTGAACCTTCCCACCCACAATTCGATACACTTTCTGTTAGACCACGTCCGGTTCACCATAGGTAAATACACACGGTATCTTTACAGACAATATCATCTGTACTAATAGAACAAAGCAGAATCTTCACGGAACAATAGCCTGACTGCTCCATAGTATTCTACGTTTGTGTTACTCATATTACGGACTTTCTTATAGGTGACATCACGAGGCTGAGGACAAACTCCGCAGATGAGATGCAGAGTAAATATATTGTAAAGTATGAGTATCATCTTCTGAATGCGCTATCACTAACATTCATATGACGGAGAAATGGTTAGGCGTCTCTTTTAATAAAAACATATTTGAGATCCGTCGTGCTTTGCTTTAGAAGTCCAAACAAAGTTTCACTATTAGTCGTTAGCGGTCTCTGAAGAAGCCAAACGTACCATGGACACTGAGTGACAAATAAGAAAATAGTCGAGCTTTTGGAAGTTTTTCTAAATAGGTCATCATTATTAAGTCATTTACTACAAGAATGAGATTTGTTCCACATATTTCCAACTAACTTAAGAAGCACTTAAGATCTGAATTATCCACTTCCTTTGAATGACAGTGATTCATATATTAATTAGAAGAGCACTTAAGTAGAGAGCACAACTCCGCCACGCAGCGTTGATCATATTCGGCCCTCAAAAAAAGGTGCGAAAATGTGTCCGTATGTCCGTCGTTATCAACAGACACGGATGATTTTTGGCAGGATAATGAGAAATAATATTTTACATATGTCCACCAAGTTTCATCAAAATCCGATCGTTTTTGACTGAGTTATAGAGTAAAAATTCTGTGAAAAATCGGTCCCCATGTTAACAGATAAATTTTTTTCGTGACCTTGACCCTCCAAAAACTAATAACTTCTAAGTTGGGTCATAGTCAAAGAGCATACCAACTTTCATCCTTATCCATTCATCCGTTTTCGAGAAATCTTGCTTACAAACATACACACACAGGGGTGAAAACAACCTCCGTCATCTTCGGTGGTGGAGGTCATTATAATAATTAAGAAATCGTTGTATAATATTGTGTTATTAATGCTTACTTTGAAAATCTGATTTTAAATCACGTAAATAAAATTTATAATAATTATAATTCATTTACTTAATCTAGTACACACCATAACAGTTGTTATTCATGAAATTTGATTATGTAGATAGTGCCTAGACCCCTTACTGTGTCTGCCGTATCCAAGCTAACCTGATGAGACCTAGTATTGGGCGAAAGGTTTCGTCGGCACTGGATATGGCAAATATAGTTTGGTTGACATATTATAACATTCTTCTTTACTTTCGCAACCCCCCCCCACTCCTCCCCGGTGGCACAACAATATGTCTACGGACTTACAACGCTAGAAACCGGGTTGCATTACTTGTGGTGGGCAGAGCACAGATAGCCCATTGTGCTTAACTACAAACAGACCAATGTTATTTACTTTCAATCATCATTTTTTGGAATTACATAATTTTTTTAGTCACCATCTCTGAGTTTGAACAAATCCTTGACACCCTCAAGAAACATAAGGAATTTGCTCAATTCGCATGGTTCCGAGTCGTACTTGTGTACTTGAGAAAGGTTCCCCAAGGATTATCCGTTTTGGATGGTTGTAGAAGTTATGTGTTATGTTGGCGAGGGAAATTCACTGTCTTGGCTCGGTACAAAAGCATGAGAGATCATTGGGTCAAACCATTTGTGTAGAAATGGTCAGAGTTGGAGAGATTATCCGAACTGACGTTGTGGAAAGGTATTAATGGGTCATCTTCACTGAACGAGGAAGCTGTTGTTGTCCCCAACTTCCCGTATTAATGGGCCACCTTCACTGAACGAGGTAGCTGTTGATATCCCCAACTTCCCGTATTAATGGGCCGCCTTCACTGAACGAGGTAGCTGTTGCTATCCCCAACTTCTCGTATTAATGGGCCATCTTCACTGAACGAGGTAGCTGTTGCTGTCCCCAACTTCCCGTATTAATGGGCCATCTTCACTGAACGAGGTAGCTGTTGCTGTCCCCAATTTCCCGTAATTTCCTGTAGTGACCTTATCGGTTTGTATACTCTGAAATGTGGAACAGGCTTACTTCAAATAGAGCTGACATGCTAATACGTGTACCACAGAACTTGCTAATTTTGGCAAGACGAACCTAGTGTGGAGGCCATTGTATAAATATGCGTCTTTCACTTTGACTGATTGATTTGAAATAGTGAAATATTTCGATGAGGTTCCCACATTAAGAGAAGAAGAATATGAGGAGGGTATAAGAAGATACCAAAAGACTGAGGATCAAATAGTGAAATATTTCGATGAGGTTTCCACATTAAGAGAAGAAGAATATGAGGGGGGGGGTATAAGAAGATACCAAAAGACTGAGGATCAAATAGTGAAATATTACGATGAGGTTTCCACATTAAGAGAAGAAGAATATGAGGGGGGTATAAGAAGATACCACAAGACTAAGGATAAAATAGTGAAATATTTCGATGAGGTTCCCACATTAAGAGAAGAAGAATATGAGGGAGTATAAGAAGATACCACAAGACTGGGGATCAAATAGTGAAATATTTCGATGAGGTTCCCATATTAAGAGAAGAAGAATATGAGGGGGGGGGTATAAGAAGATACCACAAGACTGAGGAAATAGTTGACAGTCGTAAAATTGTTCAGATCCGTTACAATTATTTTATTTGTCAACATTTTAGCTATAAATATATAATAAATTTTAAATAAATACATGGCCATCAATAATTATTTCAATGTGAAATGCGCTTTTAACCACTACAACCTTCTTTACCCTCACAGGAATTCTAGAAAGCATGAGTTACCGCGTAGAAATCAGTTCTATTTTCAATAACATTACCATGCTTAACTTATCGATAATTTCATACGACTATAGCACTCCTTAATGAAGCTGTGTATCTGTTTAGTTTCGTAAGTTTTACAGTCATTTGCAGTTTGTTTTTTTCAAATGATCAGAAGTTTAATGAGCACGCATTGAAGAGACATGGTGCGTGACCGGTAGTGAATAATGATATTACAGCAACGTGATGGATTGTTGCTTTTGACAGAATACTTTGTGTGTATCTGATAAGTTCATGACAACTATGCTCATAAAGATGCCTGTCGGTTTTTTGATGGATGATTCTTTGAACTTGCATTGGTTGTAGCATTAAGGGAGGTAGCCAGAAGTGGTTTATCTTTATAAACTGAGGGATAGTAAAAAATGGTTTATTTTTACGGAGTGGCATTAATGAGGATAACCAAAAATGGTATCTCTCTACTTGGTGGCAATAAACAGAGGGATAGTAAAAAATTGTTTATATTTTTACGTGGTAGCATTAAGGAGGATAACCAGAACTGGTTCATCGTTGAATTGTTATCTTAGTATATGGATTTAGAACTAGAGCTCTTCTGGCCAAATCTCGGGAGATGTTATTGGGATTACGACCGAAAACTTGCTAACAGCGAGGATACGCAACTTGTGAATTAATGCGAATATTCAAATCATTATTAACAAGGACAGTGTATTAAATTATCGATATTCATTAGTAGAATGATGTTTAGTTCTGATCTATTTAAGTGGCTTCCTTTGATCAGTACTTATAGATAACTTATGTGGTGCTTTTAAGGGGGATAACCAAAAGTGATTTATCTTTATGTGGTACTATTAAGGGGGATAATCAAAAGTAATTTATTTTTATGTGGTACTATTAAGGGGGATAACCAAAAGTGGTTTATCTTTATGTGATATTATTAAGGGGGATAACCAAAAGTGGTTTATCTTTATGTGGTACTATTAAGGAGGATAACCAAAAGTGGTTTATCTCTATGTCGTAGCATTAAATATCTGAAAATGTTTGTACAAAAGCTGTTGAAAATATATCACTTGTAAGCTAGTAAAATTGTTTCAGATTTTTGTTTAAGATATTGCACCAAACGGGTAAACAGTTCGGTTGCTGCAGTATGAACATTTTTTTCAGACTTCGAGAAGGTAGCTGAAGAAAATAGCTATGTTGCGATTGGTTTGTTATTCATATACAATTGCATTGTCCGTGGAAGTTATTTAATGAGGGTAAACACTTTTAGAATCTAAGATTATGCGATTAAGGGTTACAGTTATTGTGAAACATAAAATTCGGGTGGTAACAAGACACACTGGCAGACCATGTGTTTGTTGTAATAGATCTGGATCCGTTTTTTGTTTTTTTTGTGAAAGTAAGTAAACCTGTATCTGATTTAAAAATAAAAATCAACAGTTACCGAGCTAACTTAGATAGTCTTTAAACAACATTTCCGATCTGCTGGTTTATTTGACATGTGTGTTTGTGTGTCGATGCTTCAACTTAGACAAGTTTCAGAAAAACGTAATTTCCTTATTGAATTCACGTGACCTTAGTGTTTGTATTGTATAAAACTTCAAAATAGGTTTGGTTCGGTTCGTTAGTTATAGCATCAACTACGTTGTTACCTAACACTCGCCCCCCACCCCCCAGTGGCACAGCGGTATGTCTGTGGACTTACAGTGCTAGAATCCGGGTTTCGATACCCGTGGTGGGCAGAGCATAGATACCCCATTGTGTAGCTTTGTGCTTAATTACAAACAAAAACAAAAAACCTAACACTCGTCTGACTGCTTGGATAATAATACTAATAAATAACGTACAAGTATGTATAATATGTCGCGGAGGTAATGGTATTTATGGTGCTCATTACACAAAGCTACAAGATTAAATGTAACAAACCGTTTTATTTGAATATCCCCATAGTAACAATCAATCATTACGTTGTTAGATCGTTGTGTGACCGTATTTAGCGTTGAAGCTCACCAAAAGGCGGATGTGAAACTCGAGTACTCTGTCGCTGTACTAAAGTCTGGCTGTTTTATATGATGTCTCTGCCTTACGTCCATATATGTATAACATTGAGGAAAACGATCATTTAACCTGGTGATCACACAGTTTGTTGCGTGTATTGGTATAGAAATAGTTCACACTCACAATGTTGTTAGTTCACTGGTCCATATACAGCCTGGTTATTTGAGTAAGGTATTGAGGCAGCTGATGTGAATACTTGAAGGAAGCTTTTGGCGATAGTTGGGTATTTGATATGAAAACTATATATATATATATATATATTTTCTCAACCATCCATCCATTAACCACAGTTTCCCAGTCGCCCCGAATAGTCACCTAAGTCGCTGAATTTTCTTTTATAAATAGTGATACCTGGCGTGTAGAAGCGCAATGCATAACAATAACACGTACTCGCACTAACGGAGCAAAGAGGAGCATTCATTAAACACTCGTAGACTGCCGACACTCAGAAAAGGGCGCTAAGTTATCGTGGAAAAATGTTTCTCATCAAAAATACCTTCGGTGTGCAGAAAAAAAAACAAAAAAACGTAAGGCCAAAAATGGATTGAGTGTGCGACTTAAAGGAATGAAATCAACATTGGCGGCCAAACTGGTAGCATTGACAAGAATTTTAAAGTAAATATTTATTCATTAGTTAGCTGGGCCTCATTTTTTGTTCAACTTTGGGCATGATGGTGGATAAAATAAAATACGCGACCTAGCTAACTAATGAATGAATATTTTCTGTAAAATTCGTATCAATGTTATAAGTGTAACTACCAGTTTGGCCGGCAATTTTGATTTCATTCCTTTAAATCGCATACTCAATCTTTTTTTTTTTGGCCTTACGTTTTTGTTTTGTTTTTTCAAACCTAGGGAGTTTTTATTAGATATTATGACTTTTTTTTTTTCAATACGCACCAACAAATCACAGCAAGTAAGAAAGTGACACTCGATAGTAACCCACATCAGCTTTAGGATCGCAACCATATTATTCGGAACAGACCTATACTTTACAGAACCAACAAGATTATTTAAAATATATGGTCGCAATTTTTCCTTTCTAAAACAGTGTTAATATCTTCGTTTATAGAATTTAGATTAACAGTTTCTTGTCGTTACCCTCATGCAATCGGTGCAGCCGTATTAAGCATCATTATTTATGCTAATTGCTTAAGCAAATATCACGTGACGCTAAACGCTCTTTAATTAGGATAATTTCATAAGATTTAGTAAACTTGTGCTGAAAAGTTGACAATGAATAATCAATAATAACCGTCCACCCGTTTGATTTTTATGAAAACTTAGCTAGAAACTGCTAATCTAGTTTGCTTGGCCTAACCAATACTTATCAGCACGCCCTTTCATCGTATAGTTTTGCTGCTCTAAATCAGCCATCTTTAATCCGAATGACAAAAAATAAAAACGGTCCATTTTTACTCCTAGATAAAGCTGTGTTAAAAAATCTTAGACCGATAGCTCACGTGACGTTTTGCTTAGACGTGCGAAAACATTTTCTTCAAATGTGAGCGGTTTTTGTTGAGTAACTTTGCACACGTGGCTTATATTTACACCAAATGAGGCTCCTAATTCTAGGTTGAAAATATCTATCAGTGTACCAAGTTTGATAAAAAACATCCATAAAATTTAAGTATGTTTTCTTTATCAAATAAAGTTTCCGTACTTTTGGTGCGAAGAAAAAAAAATGTAGAACGAAACTCAATCAAAATTGGAGATGTTATATCTCAGGTATTTTTTATTGTATTGCCTTTAAATTTGGACTGAGAAGTAAGAATCTAGTAGAGCACATCCACTGAAAATATGTGATAATTTGATTTACTGCAGTCCGAGATACAGAAGGGGGAAAATCGCTAAAATATCACTCATGTTAATAACACACAGTTTGTCCTGCAACAGGTTGTTTTGGCCGCACGACACATTACTTGTGTAAACACTGTTACATAACAGATTACGATACAATTTGTAACAACATGCCTAAATTTCATAACAGATTACGATACAATTTGTAACAACATGCCTAAATTTAATACCAGATTACGATACAATTTGTAACAACATGCCTAAATTTCATAACAGATTACGATACAATTTGTAACAACATGCCTAAATTTAATAACAGATTACGATCCAATTTGTAACAACATGTCTAAATTTCATAACAGATTACGATACAACTTGTAACAACATGTCTAAATTTCATAACAGATTACGATACAACTTGTAACAACATGCGTAAATTTAATAACATATGTAACACTATCTCAAGGTAGCGACATCTATACAATGAGGATATACTTTTCAAGGATTTTTAATACAATATAGAATAGTTTTCATTAAAGTAAAAATTAAAATCTAATATGATAATATTATTTGAATTACTCAATGCATGTCACCTGTTTACATCAATATGACTTATAATTTAATGGGATTTTTAAAACAAATGTTGTTCAGTATGCCAAATGACGAAGCAGAAACTTGCAAAGTTGTATCTCAAACCTTGTCTTTATCGATAAGTATTATTTCCAAAAATAAAATACGAGGTTACATACTTGAAACATTCTTTCTTGAACAATGAAAACATGGAAATACAAGTAAACTTCAAATGCAGTAGTTTCAGAGGAACTTCGTCTTCAGGAACCCCCACCGGAGGTGATTTCCCCCAAACCCCCTAACTTCTATGGTTGACCCTCTTGCTAAAAACTTGAAACGCCCCTGGTATACATTAATTTTTCGCCATTATTTATTATGTTCACAAACTACGAAGAAAACGTAACCATACGTCCATATGGAATGCCTTACTGCCCATAAAACGTAACCATACGTCCATATGGAATGCCTTACTGCCCATAAAACGTAACCATACGTCCATATGGAATGCCTTACTGCCCATTTTAATCAATCTTGAAAGTTTTAGTTCTATAGAAATATTTTTACGCGGAGGACACGTGCTTACTGTGTTAACTCTTAATTGTATTGCATTTTAGAGTAAATTTGTCTCTTGTTATAGTGATTATTTAAAAGTATAAAACCTGTTTTCAGTTTTGAATAAGTCAATATACATTGCCTATATAATAAAGACTTTAAATATTAAACGAATTTAATATGAATGATGTGCAATTAAACTAACCTATTAGTCCTTTACATCAAACTGCTGTTCGAGATTTAAAAAATCTTGGATTTGGGGTTTTTAATTAACTGCTCGATTACTAGCTTGTTTTTATGTTCACAACCGGTGTGTCCACATACTGTATCATATTGAGTAAGTTTCTTATTTCCCTGTTACAATACTCACTGCAAAGAACTGACTAAGAAAATAGCGCTAAATTAATAATTTTCAATGTATAATGTGGGAGAAGGGCAAAAGTTAGAGACAGTAATTGATTTTTTTCTTCTTCTTGTGACTCGTATATTTTCAGGAACTCTGTGACAAACATAGTCATGGATTCACAATTAATTTAGTGCCTAAATAGCTTAGAAAATGTGTTAAAAAGCCGATTAGGTTCCGGATCCACCCGTAATTCTAGGGTTTAGAGAGAGTGGCTCTATTCTAGTATAATCATCATTTGAGTCTTCAAAGTATATTTTTTGTTTGTTCTGTCTGTCTGTTGATGAAGGCAGCGACCAAACGTTTTATAAGACCATTTCCGAGTATTCTCCAGTGTCATTCAGTGTTATGTTCTCCAGAGCCTTTGTCGTGACGATTCTATGCTTTTTACTTATGTTACTGACTCTTACGTATTTCAGTATGTTTTCACATTCTTTTCGTGTGTTTTATCTAGATGCGGATACTTCACTTGGACATGAATACTGCAGGAAAGGGGGAATTTTGACTAGAAAATGTGTATTTATCTTATTCCAAATATTGATCATATCGTTTCACGTACATCGTGTTATTGTAGCCTTTACTCTATAGACGTTTCGAGCCTTTTGACACAAGCAACTTGATCGACCTCAGAACCTCATGACGAGTTCTCTTGTGGCCGTAGGATGGGGATGATGAGATGGTCACAGCGAATTCAGCATGTAATTTGTAGTTAGTTTTGATATCATTTGGTGATTCATTTCTATGTCTTACTTTGCACAGTGTTTGCCATGGTTCTGCTTTTGGTTGAAGTTGATATACACGTATGGATAAATCCTTTGCGTCCTTAATGGCTAATGTGGTAATCCTTTTTTCGTGAATTGTAGATATTTTGGTCGCTTTTTGTCAAATCATGTGATTATAATACATTTTAGGATTCCCATTCGATATCAGCAGGGTGTCACCTGTAGTGTATGCAGCATTTCCGGGTAGTTTTTACCCTTCTCATCCTTTTACGCTTGCCTTACTATTGGAGCTATACTATCATCCGTAACAAATGTATTAACTTGATGTTTACAGAAGGAAAACATCTTTTACTGTATATTTCTCACAAAAATAACCATTTAAAACAAAACAGTCAGGTTTATTAAACGTAAAATTACTACCCCCATCTTTTTTTATATTACAATTAGGCCTTTAAATGACAATTTAAATATATTTTTTACATATCATCAGTCCGTGAACACACGCGAGGACATCTGCTATATCCCTCTATACTGGCATCATTTCAGCTTGTTGAACATTTCAAGGCGCTGGTTGGACAGACCTCATGCACGGTGACGCACAGATCTTAACATTTTACTGGTGATATTGGTGTGTGTGGCGATGTAATTTATAGGCACTATTTATAGTGGAGTGTGGTTGGCAATAAAAAGATCGTGTTAAGTGACATAAATAACATGTAATTGCAACAAGGAATAATTCATAAGAATGCTTCCTCGCTGAGAATCAGTATCTTCTGTTGTAAGTGTAGGAGCGAGAAGCATGGTGATGTCAATTGTCTATCTGTCAATGTATGAAGGAAAATCTCTCTTAATTAATTATATGAATTTCACTGCCCTGAAAATATATCCACCTGATGTTACATCAGTAAATTCATTTTTTGCAAAGTGGCCGTCTGGCAGCCATATTGTTTTTCGGGTTCAGCTAAAAACAACCTCACCTGAACATAATGTTCTGCCAGTACTAATGCAGAATTGAAAATAATTTCACTAAAAAATTTGAACGCTAGATTACTAAAGCCGTTTTTAAATTTGGCCACCTGGAGCTATATTGGATTTTGAATGTGACATTAAATTCGAGGGTTTATCATTACATTTCAGTGTGTGTTTTGTTACGTGCTTAAGGTTTACAAATCTGAAGTTCAGGTGCTCTTTCAGTAATTATTTTAGCCCCCTGATTGTCAATTTTACATATTCGTGTTTGAAACTTGAGTATTCTCACTGGTACACGAAGTTATGTATATAATTGATTCGATCTTTTAACTAAAAGGAGTTTATAGTCTGTATTGGGGTCTGAAAAGTCAGCTGAGTTTAATTTATTGATAGTCTCTGTTAATCAGTTGCATGATTTTTTTATCATGAGCGACCTCGTACTAGATATGACTAAAAACTTTGGGGGAGGGGGAGTACAGTGTAAATCGCTGTTGGAGGGTGGTCTAGTCTGTTCATCTGGATGTTTATCATTTTATCGACCAGGTTGGACGGATAAGAATTATTGCATATATATATATATTTAAACAGTTCTTGATTCAACACATTTTTTTCATATATATATATATATATATTTAAACAGATCTACTAGATATTAATTAAATTAT